>NC_134880.1:15124852-15129852 GCF_041734735.1 Babylonia areolata | reverse complement strand
TCTCGTTACCACTCTCTCTGTCCATCTATCTGTCTATATTTTGTATATGTCTATCTCCCTCCATCTCTCTCTTTCCCCCGCCCTCTCTCACTCTCTCTGTCTCTCTCCCTCCTTTCCTCCCCTCACCCCCTGTCTCTCCCCATCTCTCTCACCCCTTCCTTCATTGTCCTCTCCTCCAATCTCTTTCCCTCCCCTTCCTCCTCCTTCTCCTGTCTTCCCATTCCCCCACCCTCGACACTCTCCTTTGGCCCTCGGGGTATTTTTTCCACAACCGACACACAGTCGGGGGACAGAGCGTGTCAGGCAAAGGAAACGGTAAGGAGCCAGGGATATCAGCTGGGAAGTAGGGTGGCCGTTTTATCTGATTTCCATCCCTGCCCCTGTTTTGTTTGCTTCTGGGAAACAGTTCCGTCTGTCGGTGGGAGGGAGTGGGGGGGGGGGGGGAGCTAAAATAATCATTGGATTTTTCCTTTCTTTCAAAACTCTTACAGTGAATTAGCGTGTGTAAGTGACACGACGACTTAGGGGTGGGTGGATGGGGGGTAAGTGGGGGAGGTACCATCCACCTTCTCTCCTCATGTTCTATTCCCCCCGCCCCATCCCACCCCGGATAAAACTAAGTTGTGTGAAATATGTTAAGGGACAGAATGAGTAAATGAAATGATAAATAGAGAAATAAGAATAGAAAAGTTGAAAGAAAGAAGTAGATAAGGGTAAAGAAAAGGAAGGAGGGAAATAATTTAAAAAAAAAAAAGAAATAAAGAATGGCAAAAAAGAAAGCAGAAGAAAGAAGGAATGAAACAAACAAACAAAGAAACAAACAAAACAAAACAAAAAAGAAAGAAAAAACAGCAACACATGCACACACACACACACACACACTCTCTCTCTCTCTCTCTCTCTCTCATTCCCTGCCCCCCCCCCCCCCACACACACACACACACACACACCCCACACCTCACTCTCTCTCTGTGTACCACTCTCTCTGTCCATCTGTCTGTCTATATTTTGTATATGTCTATCTCCCTCCATCTCTCTCTTCCCCCCGCCCTCTCTCACTCTCTCTGTCTCTCTCCCTCCTTTCCTCCCCTCACCCCCTGTCTCTCCCCATCTCTCTCACCCCTTCCTTCATTGTCCTCTCCTCCAATCTCTTTCCCTCCTCTTCCTCCTCCTCCTCCTGTCTTCCCATTCCCCCACCCTCGACACTTTCCTTTGGCCCTCGGGGTATTTTTCCCACAACCGACACACAGTCGGGGGACAGAGCGTGTCAGGCAAAGGAAACGGTAAGGAGCCAGGGATATCAGCTGGGAAGTAGGGTGGCCGTTTTATCCGATTTCCATCCCTGCCCCTGTTTTGTTTGCTTCTGGGAAACAGTTCCGTCTGTCGGGGGGAGGGAGAGTGTGGTGGAGGGGGGAGGGGAAGCTAAAATAATCATTGGATTTTTCCTTTCTTTCAAAACTCTTACAGTGAATTAGCGTGTGTAAGCGACACGACGACTTGGGGTGGGTGTGTGGATGGGGGGTTAGTGGGGGAGGTACCATCCACCTTCTCCCCTCATGTTCCATTTCCCCCCCGGATAAAACTGAGTTGTGTGAAATATGTTAAGTGACAGAATGAGTAAATGAAATGATAAATAGAGAAATAAGAATAGAAAGGTTGAAAGAAAGAATTAGATAATGGTAAAGAAAAGGAAGGAGGGGAAGAATGAAAAAGACAAAAAAAGAAATAAAGAATGGAAGAAAAGAAAGCAGAAGAAAGAAGGAATGAAACAAACAAAGAAAGCAAACAAACAAAAAACAAAAAACAAAAAAAGAGAGAAAAAAACAGCAACAAACACATACACACACTCTCTCATTCCCTGCCCCCTCCCCCCCCCCCCTCCCCTCACCTCCCTTCGGCACTTTCCTTTGGCCCTCGGGGTATTTTTCCCACAACCGACACACAGTCGGGGGACAGAGCGTGTCAGGCAAAGGAAACGGTAAGGAGCCAGGGATATCAGCTGGGAAGTAGGGTGGCCGTTTTATCCGATTTCCATCCCTGCCCCTGTTTTGTTTGCTTCTGGGAAACAGTTCCGTCTGTCGGTGGGAGGGAGGGGGGGGGGAAGCTAAAATAATCATTGGATTTTTCCTTTCTTTCAAAACTCTTACAGTGAATTAGCGTGTGTAAGCGACACGACGACTAGGTAAGGGTAAAGAAAAGGAAGGAGGGAAAGAATTTAAAAAAAAGAAATAAAGAGTGGAAGAAAAGAAAGCAGAAGAAAGAAGGAATGAAACAAACAAAGGAAATAAACAAACAAACAAACAAAAACAAAACAAAAACAAAACAAAAAACAAAAAAAACAGCAACACACACACACACACACACACACACACACACACACACACACACACACACACACACACACACACACACACACACACTCTCTCTCTCTCTCTCTCTCTCTCTCTCTCTCTCTCTCTCTCTCTCATTCCCTGCCGCCCCCACCCCCCACCTCCCTGTCTCTCTGTACCACTCTCTCTGTCCATCTGTCTGTCTATATTTTGTATATGTCTATCTTCCTCAATCTCTCTCTTTCCCCTACCCTCTCTCACTCTCTCTGTCTCTCTCCCTCCGTCCCTCCCCTCACCCCCTGTCTCTCCCCATCTCTCTCTCACCCCTTCCTTCATTTTCCTACTCCAATCTCTTTCCCTCCTCTTCCTCCTCCTCCTCCTCCTCCTCCTCCTCTTCCTCCTCCTGTCTTCCCATTCCCCCACGCTCGACACTTTCCTTTGGCCCTCGGGGTATTTTTCCCACAACCAACACACAATCGGGGGACAGAGTGTGTCAGGCAAAGGAAACGGTAAGGAGCCAGGGATATCAGCTGGGAAGCAGAGTGGCCGTTTTATCCGATTTCCATCCCTGCCCCTGTTTTGTTTGCTTCTGGGAAACAGTTCCGTCTGTCGGTGGGAGGGAGGGGGGGGGAAGCTAAAATAATCATTGGATTTTTCCTTTCTTTCAAAACTCTTACAGTGAATTAGCGTGTGTAAGCGACACGACGACTTGGGGGTGGGTGGGTGGGGGGTAAGTGGGGGAGGTACCATCCACCTTCTCCCCTCATGTTCTATTCCCCCCGCCCCACCCCACCCCGGATAAAACTAAGTTGTGTGAAATATGTTAAGTGACAGAATGAGTAAATGAAATGATAAATAGAGAAATAAGAATAGAAAGGTTGAAAGAAAGAACTAGATAATGGTAAAGAAAAGGAAGGAGAGAAAGAATAAAAAAGACAAAAAAATAAAATAAAATAAAGAATGGAAGAAAAGAAAGCAGAAGAAAGAAGGAATGAAACAAACAAAGAAAACAAACAAACAAAACAACAACAACAACAAAAACCAGCAACACACACACATTCTCTCTCTCTCTCTCTCTCTCTCTCTCTCTCTCTCTCTCTCTCTCTCTCTCTCTCTCTCTCTCTCTCTCTCTCTCTCTCTCTCTCTCTCACACACACACACACACACACACACACACACACACACACACACACACACACACACACACACACACACACACACACACACACACACACACACACACACACACACACACACACACACACAGAGTTGCATTCCATTCTATACTGGTTTCCTTTTGGTGGAGAAACAACAGAATAAGGGTGGAAAAAACCCAACAACGTAGAACATAGAAGAAAAGACTGGAGTGGCGAGAAGCGAGTTGAGGATGAGGGAGAAAGATGGGGACTGAGAGAGGTGGCGGTGGTGTGGGGTGTGAGGTGTGGGCGGATTCGGGGGGGTAGGGGTGGTAGTGTTTGATTTCCCTATCCACTGTCGTTCTTTTCACTTTCCTTCCTTGTCATGGGCCTAGCTTGTTATGCCCACCCCCCTCCCCCTCTCTTCTCTCTGTTTGTTTCTCTGTCCATCTATCCGTCTGTCTGTCTCTTTGTTTGTCTGTCTTACTGTGTTTCTCTGTCTGTCTGCTTCTTGTGTTGGTCTGCAGCTTTCTCACTCCTCTTTTTTAGGCTGTCTCTCTGTCTTTCTGTGTTTTTTTGTTTGTTTGTTTTCTGGCTGGCTGGCTGGCTGTTTGTCACTTGTGTTCATTTGCATCTCTCTCACTCTATTTTTGTCTGTCTGTCTGTTTGTCTGTCTGTCTATCTGCTTCTTGTGTTGGTCTGCGTCTCTCTCACTCTGTTTTTGTCTGTCTTTCTGTCTGTCTCTCTGTCTGTCTTAGTCTTGCCTGTTGTGTTGGTCTGCATCTTTCTCACTATATTTCTTTCTGTCTTTCTGTTGTTGTTGTTTTTCTGTCTGTCTGTCTGTCCGCCTGCTTCTTGTATTTGCCTGCATCTCTGTCCCTCTGTTTTTTGTCTGCCTGCCTGTCATCCTGTCATACTCTTTCGCTCTCTTTCATGGATTGTCTGTCTGTATCTTTCTCTGTCTGTTTCTCTTTCTCTCTCTCTCTTTCTATGTGTCTCTCTCCCTCTCTCTCCCTAGTGGTAGTGGTAGTATTTACTATTGTTATTATTGTTGTGTCTTATCGTTACTGTTTTTGTTGTCACAAGGACAGATTGGAAGACTAGGCAATGCCTAAAATCTTTATCCTTGAGTAATAAAGTTTTTGAATCTTGAATCTTGAATCTTGAATCTCTTTCTTTATCGCCCCCGTCATCCCTCACCCCTACTCACTCTATTCCCATCCCACTCAGTACCAACCCTCCATCTCCCCCCCCCCACCCCCCCCCCCACACACACACACCCGCAATCGCCACCACCACTACCACCAACAACAACTTCTAACACGCACTCATCTCTCAAGTCTCTCTCCCCCCCCTCCTGCCCCCCACGCCCCCCACCCCCACCCCCACACATCCTCCCCCTTTCACTTTGTCATGTCTTTGTTTTCCCGTCTGTCCCACGCCATCTGTGTGATTGGGGAGAGGCAGGGGAAGGGAACCACCAAGGGGTGGGGGGTCGGGGAGGAGGGGGGGGCGCCTGGCGGGGGATGGGATC
>NC_134880.1:15092352-15112352 GCF_041734735.1 Babylonia areolata | reverse complement strand
AAATTGAATTCTAACAACTCAGATAGTCGGGACAGCAGTTGCCTTCTCTGCGCTGTTCTTATTGGTCATAGTTGGACATGACTGATTATCATACAATGAAGAATTCTCAGTTCATTTCCATTTCATGTCATGTCATTTCTCTTGTCACACACATGCGCCATTGCCAAAGTCGACAAAGACCAGTATCTCCTATTTTTATTAATAAAAACAAACAAACAAACAAACAAACAAAAAAAGAATTACAAAGAAAATGTCACTGCACACAACATGGTTTGGTCAAGAATCATTTCTGTAACAGGAGTCACAAGTACAATCACAGAGGAATGAATGCATGGGACGTGAATAGTTACTACACCTCCATCTCACTATTATCGTTTCTACTGGCAAATGTACTGGACCATGACAAACACACGTGTCTTGTAATCCACGATAAAAGCATCAAACGAGATAATAAAAAAGGGGGTGGGGGAGATTGGGTTGGGAAGGGAATGGGAATTGCACAGGAATAACAGCTCTTCGGTTACATAATCATCATAATATAACGGAAACCCATACACTCACTCCACATGGACTGTGGGGATTATATGTAACAAAGGTTACTCACATCACACATCAGAACAAAAAAAAAAAAAAAAAAAAAAAAGTAACGGTTATCATCTGATTCATATATTACATGCTTATAATGTAACAAGTTTCCACCTCTTTCACATACCAAATGCTGTAACAGGGTTAAGAGACATCAGTCATCTGTGTCACGCATCCAAAGCTCCCTAACCACGCCGATCGATCACTCATGTTTGTTGCGCTACAGAAATGCAACGTTTCCACGTGTCCAGATATACTCGTATATCGTCAAGACAGTAGCAGATGTACTAAGTGATATTTCGAGCAAGGTTCGATCGATGCATAAACCGCCGTGAATTTATTGCCCATTTACATTCTTACATGCCCATGTGCGTCAGCAAAATGTAAGTGGGGGAATCAGTGTTGGGGAAAAAAAAATCATCCAAGTCAAAGCAGAGCATGTTTAATGAACACTACTTAAAATACAAAACCTTGTCCAAAACCACCTTCAAGAAACGCACACATCATCATCATATATCCACTTCCTGCAACACACACAGACACACACACACACACACACACACACACACACACACACACACGACAGTTCATGTCAAAAACACAGTCCCAATCACTAGACACACAAAAGTATGTTACGATTTTCACAATAATGGAACAGGTTGACCAGTTATAAAGTTACATATCAAGTCAGCACTCAGCTCGCACTTGACAAAGCAATCAAACGTTCGCACGTCATTTTTTTCGATCTTTTCGCTCGGAAAGTCCAATTATTCCAAAAATTTCCATCCAGTCTCGATATGTGCCATTGCACATGATGCACATGCATTGTGCGTAACTCCCATTCCCATAGCAGGTCAAGTAACGATCGGGAATTTCCTGACCCATAGCAAGTCAAGTAACGATCGGGAATTTCCTGACCCATAGCAGGTCAAGTAACGATCGGGAATTTCCTGACCCATAGCAGGTCAAGTAACGATCGGGAATTTCCTGACCCATAGCAGGTCAAATAACGATCGGGAAATTCCTGAACAATCACTTCATTTTCAGATATTATGGGAGCCATGAGTCTTATCACAGTACATGTTGTGACTCGTGTATAATTTGTCACGGATTGATTATGGTTGGATCTGTGCGTGCAGGACTGATCAACTCATTTAGCTCGATGTCCATGCACTTCTGCACAGTATTGCTGAAATGAAATGCAAATCATATTGCTCTCATAATCATAACGATGCTATTAGAAATCATCCTATCTCATTGTCATAATGACGTTATTAGAAATCAGCATATCTCTTGGTCATAACGATGTTATTAGAAATCATTATTGTTCATAATCATGTCAACAAATTCCGGCCATCACAACACGATTGCATCTTCTACATTGTTGTTTGTTTGTTTTATTTTCTACAGACAGTCCATTAATACTTTCTCGCTGTACATCTGAGCGCATTTGTTTGGACACCTTGTGTGTTGTTATAGTGTCGTCATAATTAGCCCTATATACAGACGGTTTGTGGAGTATAACCCCTTTGCGTTACATTTACGTTACACATCTTTACGTTTTGATTGGTTGTCTTCCAGGCTACTAAAGCGTTGGTTAATCATCAAATCGGAAGGATGGTTGAGGGTGTGAAAAGTGAGGGAAGGAGAGAGAAAGGGATAGAGGAGGGGAGGAGAATGAGGGAAGGATAAGAGAGGGAGGGGTGAGAGGGGGGGGGGAGAAGGAGTGAAAGAGAGAGAAAGAGAGAGAGGGGGCTGGGGCGGGGGGAGAGGGAGTGAAAGAGAGAGAGAGAGAGGGGGGAGGGGGAGAGGGAGTGAAAGAGAGTGAAAGAGAGAGAGAGGGGGGGGGGGGCAACAAAGATTGAGAGAGCTAGAGAATGAAAAACTGAGGCCATGATAAACAGGTTGTAACATAGAAGATCAAACATATTTGCGGGAAAACATTCACCACAGGTATAAACATTTCAAGAACTATCCCCCCCCCACACACACACACACACACCCTCCCCTCCCTCACCGCCCCCCAAAAAATTAAGATAAATAAACATAGCTGATGGGGAAAAAAATCATTCACGTAATGCTTGAGAATGGTTTGTTAGATACACAACCAGTCCTGAAAAAAAAAATCACGCACGCACACACACACACACACGCACACACACACACACACACACACACACACACACACACACACACACACACACACACACACACACACGAACATGCATGTTTGCAAGCATACAAAGACTGATTGAACATCGTTGATAGCCGTACATGCACATCGTTTTGAAGAGAAAAAAAAAAAATACCAGGAAAAAAAAAGTGAAACTAAATAACTCACTCGAAGTCATGAGTTTTGAAATCTGATTTCCAAGCCAAAACGAATATGTGTTTTACATCCAATCAGTCTTTTATTAATAATAACAGGGGAAAATAACATCATCCCTAGCTGTCATCATATCATCCATGAAAGTGCCTGAATAACTAGGTAAATATCGCCATGTGCTTCAGTGAATTAATGCTGCAAACTTCAGCTTCTTGCATGCAGTTTTAACACGAAATGAAGCGGAAGGGACAATACTTCTATCTGCGCACACAGACATAGAAACGATTATCGAGTTGGAGAAGTGACATTGATTTTAAAGCACACAAGCACTCGTGCATGCATGTATTAACACATGTACGTACGTACGCACGCACACACACACACACACACACACACACACACACACACACACACACACACACACACACACACACACACGTAAGTACAAATATGATAACATTTCCAAGGAGAGGATAATCCAGTTAAAAATACATAGTATTTTACGAATGCTTATTTTTTTCAATGCTGAAATGTTGAATACTCATATTACCAAGAAACGGAGAGAGAGAGAGAGAGAGAGAGAGAGAGAGAGAGAGAGAGAGAGAGAGAGAGAGAGAGAGAGAGAGAGAGAGAGAGAGAGAGAGAGAGAGAGAGAGAGAGAGAAAGAAAGAACGAACGAACGAACGAAAGAACAAACGTCCTGCCCTCGTGAAAACCGAGGGAAAAATGTAACAAACACTAAATACAAAAAGCGTAACATTACATGAATGGGAGACAGAGACAGGCAGAGAGAGACAGAGGAACAGAGAGAGACAGACAGACAGAGACAGACAGACTGACAGACGGGCAGACAGCCAGGCAGACAAAGATTGAGACAGCAGTCAGTTAATACCGGTTTGTCCACTACATATTTACCACCAACACTATGAATACATTGTGCGTTATTCTGTCACTAAGACGACATTTGTAAAAGAAAACAAAAATGTTGGACACGTATTACTAGAGATGATGATGATGATGATGATGATGATGATGATGATGATAAATGTCATCATCGTCATCGTCCTTAACAATGGTGGCAATAATTATCATCAAATGCTAGATATAAATCTACCCAAGAATATGTCATTACCGTATGTTTACATCGTGTTATCTTTTTAATTGTTGATGATGTTTCGCTATGAAATCTGACGATATCAAATATCGACAGAAAAAAGACATCGGAGGGGAAAGCATAAGCATAATCATGATGAGTGTGGTACACACAGAAGAAGGAGGAGGAGGAGGAGGAGGAGAAGAAGAAGAAGAAGAAGAAGAAGAAGAAGAAGAAGAAGAAGAAGAGCAACAACAACAACAACAACAAAACAAGAAGAACAAGAAGAAAACGAAGCTGATAATAATGATGGTGATGATGATGATGATGATGATGATGATGATGATGTTAACAGTGACGATGTTGATTAATGTAGACGACGCACATCTCACTGCATGACTACCTTACTTGTCCACATCGCCCCCATAACCTGGACCCAAGACCACCCACAGGCGACTGACTGACTCACCATCAAACCTTCCATAACCCGCTTGCCATTTCAATAACTGACCACTGTCATCCATGCCCCCCAACCCCCCCCCCCCCCCACACCCCCTCGACCCCTGCTGACTGGCCAGGGCAATAACTGACCACACCCAATCAGTCACACCCTCCCTGCACCTACCCCCCCCCCCCCCCACCACCACCGCCCTTCCCCCCACATACGCCTCCTCCAACCCCCCACCCCACCCCCTTACACACATCAATGACAGACGTTCAATATCTAGCAGGAATATAAATATTGACGTACTGACCCTGTTCCAACACTAGGGCGCTATTACTGGGGTTGGGAATTGGGGGGTGGGCTGGCGTGTGGGGTGTGTGGTCACGCTACGTTGTCTTGGTAACTTGATGTGGTTCTGCCTTCGTGTGTGTCAATAGCGCAGATCTTGTGTTGTTCTGTCTTGTGTTGGTACGTTTATTGTCAAGGCCGGGTGGGTTTCGAGTTATGTATAATCTAAACTGAATTGATCTGTGTGTGTGTGTGTGTGTGTGTGTGTGTGTGTGTGTGTGTGTGTGAATATTGAACTGAACTGATTTGAACTGAACTGAACTGAAGCTGTTGTGGAAGTTGCCCCTCATTGATGAAGATGGTTTGACAAACACACTCTGTAACCGGAGGATTGGGGAAAAAAACACGTTATCAGCGACTCACTCACTGATTAACGACTCGATGTTAAGTCCCCATCATCTGACACCATTCGGCGCGCGCGTGCACACACACACACACACACACACACACACGCACACACACACACACACACACACACGCACGCACGCACACACACACACACACACACACACACACACACAAAGGGCCATGTTTCACAGCTTGCTCTGCACTAGTAGTGTCCAGCCACTTTAACTCTCTCCATACGAACGGCGAAAGAGACGACGTTAACAGCGTTTCACCCCAATAACCACCATCAAAATATTACCAGCGGAAGGCTCTTACACTGAAGAGGTGAATGTTGACAAAGAATACCACAATTCTGACGACGGAAGCTAAAGGTTGGGTCATTCAGACACCCACTGGACATCCGAGGGGTCTGTGTAGAGGAGAAGAGCGGACTGGCCGTACTGAGTGAGTTAATGAGTGAGGCACAGAGGCAGGCCCACACAGCTTCGGGTCTCTAATGCGTTTCATGCTGACGTTGGCTCCTTGATTGGCTTCGTCATGTCATGGACGGGTTTGTGTACCCGTGTGAAATACTGTCTCTTCCTTCAATTGCTTCAGTTAATGAGGCAGACCAAGCATCCCTGATGAGTATCGGAACCTGTGCGTGACTTCCTCGATGAGATCATTATCGCTGGCTGCCAGGACTTTGTGGCGTCCGGATCACAGAAGGAAACTCTGGATACACAATGGAGAGGTTCTATTTTTTTTCTTCTCTCTGCTCGCGGTGTCCACGATCGTGTGTGACCCAGTTGTGACTTTTTTTGTACAGCACTCTTTTGTTTGTCTCCCTGAGGGTGATTATTTTGAGCAGCCAGGAAGCTGGTTTAAAATCCCCCACCAGAGCACATCATTCTGTTCTTGAGGCCGCTAAGGAAAACACTAGGCTGGGTTGCACGTGTGTGTACGTATGTGTGTGTGTGTGAGAGAGAGAAGGTGGGGAGAGAGAGACAGACAGACAGACAGAGAGACAGAGAAAGATAAGAAGGGGGAGGGGGATACGCAAAACTGGCAAACGCCGTTCAGAGCTGAGGCCTCAATTTGTGTTGAAGAGTAAAAGTTCATGATATCAGCGGAAACATTGCTAATTTGCTAATCAGCAACTATGGACTTTCATAGGCCTTCTATGTGGAAAAGGGTCATGAATAACAACAACAACAAAAATCCATGACAGAATTGGGCCTGAAGACTTCCATGTCAACGCACATCGAATCTTAAAGGATTTCCAGTTCCAGTTTCAGTTTCAAGATGTCAGAGCGTGGGAACCAATTCAATGCAATAGAACATATCTGCTGTAACAACAACAACAACAACAGCAATAATAATGATAATAATGATAATAATAATTAAAAAAAAATAATAGTAATAATAATAACAGAAAACTGACAACGCCTTCAATATGTTTTCTGAAGGTCAGTATCCTGTCGTAGCGTATAGACAATCCGTTTCAATGATCTGAATTCCGCCGAATGAGTTGGTGTTGCTATGCTTTTGGTTGTGTTGATCCTCTCTGTGTGTGTGTGTGTGTGTGTGTGTGTGTGTAAATCCAAACAAGAAAAAAAAAATCATCTATCTAGTTTCTTTCCTTTTTCTAAAAAAAAAAACAACAAAAAACTTTCCTACATCTCCACAGTCATTTCTCAAATATAACATCAAAATCATGACGAGAATTTAAAAAAAAAAAAAAAAATAACAAAATAAAATAAATAAAAAACAAGGGGGATAATCCTAAGGGAAGTAAGACTAAAAAAAAAAATTAAAAAAAACCCAAAGAAACGAAACAAAAGCCATGAAGACCAGACGCGATGGCTCTGACGCAGCCATCGCCAGCCACCTCAGCCAGTCGCCGCCACCGCCGCTTGCATAATCCAGGGGAAGTAATTCCCATCCGGGTCTGTGGTGGTGGTAACTTTCTGTCGTTCCGTATTGGTTATCGCTAAGGCTCGTCTGGTGACGTCAGAGCCCGGGCTCTTACAGCATCTCACAAGGGGGAAGAAGGATCAATGTTTTTCTCCAAAGATCGTTTGATTTATTATGTCAGCTGAAACTGGGCACTGATCGAAAGCTTTTAGCTCCAGTTGGAAGAACAGAAAAAAAAAGTAGAAAGAAAGAAAAGGAAAAAAAAAAGAGCGAAAGAAATAAAGATAACTAAACAGGAAGAGGGAGACAAACAGACAGACAGACAGACAAACAGAAAAAAAGAAAAGAAAGAAAGAGAGAGACAAAGACGAACAGCTACAGACGGACAGGCAGACAAAGACAGAAATAGTGAGACACAAAGGGAGAGGCAGACAGATAGACAGACATGCAGACAGAGACATGTATATATATATATATATATATATATATATATATATATATATATATATATATATAGAGAGAGAGAGAGAGAGAGAGAGAGAGAGAGAGAGAGAGACAGACAGAGACAGAGAGACAGACAGACAGAGACAGAGAGTGAGAGCGAGAGAGAGAGAGTGTGTCCATCGATTGACGCTGTCTCTGTCTTACACTCTCTCTTTGTGCCCTTTCTCCCTCCCTCTCTCTTTTTGTCCCCTTGTCGCTCTTGAAAGAGAGACAGACAGACAGACAGATAGACAGAGGGAGATAGACAGAGACAGAGAGAAAAAGAAGAAGAAGTAAAAACAGCTACGTTCGGAAAAAAAAAAAAAATGGAGGGGGCAAAGTATATGTAATGCCTGGCCGAACAGGAAAACACAACACAGAATGGGGTTTTGGATCCACATTAATTCACTTCTTCTGTGTCTTCTGTTTCCTCCTCTCTTTTTTTTGCTGTTAATGTTGCGTTTATATATTGTGTGCTTGTTTTCCTTCTGCATATGACCAAAAAGAAATAACGCGCGAGAGAACGAGAGATGGAAAGAAAGAAGGAAAGACAGTAAAAAAAAAAAAATAAATAAATAAATAAATAAGGGAGGGAGGGGGTGAGGGTGGGGGGGTTGAAAAGACAAAACAAACTGAGGATGGCAGGAAAGATGGAAAAGCAGTAAAAAAAAAAAAAAAAAAAAAAAAAAAAGAAGAAAAAAAAAGACAGTAAAGAAAAGACAAACAAAAATAACAGAAATGAATAAAAGAGAGAAGAAAAAAAAAGGCAGTCAGACTAACATGATGTTTTTTGTTGTTGTTGTTTTTTTAATGGAAGTAGAGTGAGCGGAACGCGGGTATGGATGGAATGAGAGAAATTGATGGGAAGAGAGAGAGAGAGAGGGGGGGGGGGTGAGAGGGAGAGATATGGGAAGAGAGGGAGAGAGAGGGGAGATAGGGAGGGGGAGAGAGAGAGGGAGAGGGTGAGAAAGAGAGGGGGGAAGAGAGAGAAAGAGAGGGATAGAGAGAGAAAGAGAGAGAGGGAGGGAGAGAGAGGATAGAAAGAGAGAGATGTTAAGAAAAAAGAATTAGACACACACACACACACACACACACACACACACACACACACACACACACACACACACACACACACAGAGGAGGAATAGAATCTGCAAAATAAATGCAAGAGACAGAAAGAGAGAGAGGGAGGGAGAGGGAGAGAGAGAGGGGGGGAGATAGAGAGAGGCAGACAGACAGACAGACAAACAGACAGACAGACAGACAGACAGAGAGAGACGTTAATGAAAAAAAGAATTAGAGAGACACACACACACACACACACACACACACACACACACACACACACACACACACACATAGAGGAGAAATAGAATATGCAAAATAAATGCAAGAGACAGGGGGGGGGGGGGGGGGGGGAGAGAGAGAGAGAGGGGGAGGGAGAGAGAGGGAGAGAGAGAGAGAGAGTATGTGAGAGAGAGAGAGAGAGAGAGAGAGAGAGAGAGAGAGAGAGAGAGAGAGAGAGGACACGAGTCCGAGAGAGACAGATAAAGACCAAAAAAAAAATCCACACAGGAAGAGAGAGACAGACAGACAGGCAGACAGAAAGACAGAACAAGAGACGTAAAGAGATACAAGAGAAAGAGAGAGAGAGGGAGGGAAAGACAGCGAGACAAAGAGACACAGAAACAGAGACAGACACAGAGACACAGAGGGAGGAGAGAAAGGCAGGGAGTAATCGGTTTGCACAGACTGCATACACGTGAAACAACATAATTTATGTCTTCACTGTCCCTCCTTCTTCTTCTTCTTCTGCGTTCGTGGGCTGCAACTCCCACGTTCACTCGTATGCACACGAATGGACTTTTACGTGTATGACCGTTTTTACCCTTCCATGTAGGCAGCCATACTCCGTTTTCGGGGGTGTGCGTGCTGGGTATGTTCTTGTTTCCATAACCCACCGAACGCTGACATGGATCATAGGATCTTTAACGTGCGTATTTGATCTTCTCCCCGCATATACACACGAAGGGGGTTCAGGCACTAGCAGGTCTGCACATATGTTGACCTGGGAGATCGTAAAAATCTCTACCTTTCACCCACCAGGCGCCGTCACCGTGATTCGAACCCGGACCCTCAGATTGACAGTCCAACGCTTTAACCACTCGGCTATTGCGCCCGTCTTTCACTGTCCCTATCTTCCATATCCGACAAAGACGTAAACGTAGTTGTATTACTGTTCCATCTGACAAAGACGGAAAATGTATTTGTAACGAACATCAAAATCTAAAGTATCCTTCCAACATGACAATGAATGAGTGAATTCATGAAAGAACGAGAGAGGCAAGGCCTTCAAGACTCACTTGTAATACACTTTAAAAAAAAAAAAAAAAAAAAATCTAATCGTTAAAATGTGTTCTGTATTCGTTATTATAAAGCTTCGGGTTAAAAAAAAAAAGGGGGGGAA
Source organism: Babylonia areolata (assembly GCF_041734735.1). Classification (NCBI taxonomy): domain Eukaryota; kingdom Metazoa; phylum Mollusca; class Gastropoda; order Neogastropoda; family Buccinidae; genus Babylonia; species Babylonia areolata. The sequence continues at coordinate 15,102,361 of NC_134880.1, read as the reverse complement.
AAAAAAAGTCCTGACGGCCGATTCGAAGCCCGCTTTTTCGGGTGAGAAGAAACTGTCTTACCCATTACACTATCGTGATTCCTTAACTAATGTTCTAAAATGTAACATTTAAACATACTTTTTTTTTTTTAAGGGCGATAAATCGTTTGTGGTATTCGCAGTGAGAACGCTGTTTAAATCATATTATTCTGGTGTATCTTGGACATTCAAAAAATGTTTAAGGGCAATTAACATTTCTTTTTAAGTCCGCGGTAAAGGAGACGTGGCTAAAGCCGCAATCACACTGCAACATTTAGCTGTTTTCTCTGGATCTAGATAGATGTGCAAGTTTAGTTACACCCGCCGGGAATGTACTGAGTATGACACGGTCGATTCAATTTCTCTTTTATGTTCATTCTAGTTTTATAGTTTTAAAGTTGATATGAAAATTGAATATTTTGTTAAACTAATAACATGTAGAGCCAAGTACAAGTACTCCCTAAACGTCGTATGAAGTGAAAAGGACTTCATTTTGAGAAAAGTCAAGACTGGAAATTTTTACGTTTCATCAAGGGTATTAACTCTCATGGTTTATTATTTTTAACTGTGAATTCCGACTGATTTTGTTGATATATATATATATATATATATATATATATTTTTTTTTTTTCCTTGGCAGTTTGGGGCATAATCCAGTATGTGATGAGGCATTCACAAATCTTTCTCTGAATAAATATTTAACGGTCTCCTTCTCCAACTTTCCATCACATGTTATCGTGTATTGTTGATTGAATATAGGATTGAACGGGCAGATCAACAACTTGAAACGAGGAATATGAGCACACGCTTTGAATATGTATAAATATGTGTACGCAATTGGTTTTGGCACATGACCGTCAGGGCTCAGCCAATAGATCTATAAAGTCCACTCGTCATATTGATTTTAGTATTTTCCGAAAAAGACCACTTGGGCGAATGAACATAGTGAAAGCCCTGTACACTGAGAGTAAGACACACAAGCTTTTTATGTATTGAGTATAATTTCAAAATGTAATGTTTAAAATGAGAAAGATCAGTTTAAAGCCAATTAACCCCCCTAGCATTAATTACAGATTAATTTCCCTTGTTTACTATCTGCACCAAAGACATGCAAAATAAATATAACTTCCATGCTTAGCAAAAGAAGTTACTGTTTGAACCAAAAAAACAAAAAAAAGAGATAAAAATGACTGCTCTTGTAGTTGTGTCAAACATCAGATCAAAGTGCCAAGTTTAGAGAATTAAAAACAAAAATAAATATAACAGTAAATTCAGTTTGCATATAATTTGGCTTCTTTTTTTCTTTCTTTTTTTTGTGCCCATCCCAGGGGTGCAATATTGTTTTGAACAAGATGACTGGAAAGAACTGACTTTTTCCAATTTTAATGCCAAATTTGGTGTCAACTGACAAAGTATTTGCACAGAAAATGGCAATGTTAAAGTTTACCACGGACACACACACACACACACACACACACACACACACAGAGACAACCGAACACCGGGTTAAAACATAGACTCACTTTGTTTACACAAGTGAGTCAAAAATGAAATATAGAATGAATAATTGAATGAATGAATAAGTGAAAACAACAACAAATAAATAAATAAAATAAATAAATAAATAAATTATCAATTGGATGTGGGGATGGAGATGGGGGTGATGAGTTTAAAAATAAATCGCCACTGAATTAATAATTATAATCAACCTTCATGGTTCAAGCTGATAGGTTGAAAATCGCCACTGAATCCATAATGAATCCTTCATAGTTCAGACACAGCCATTTCACTTTGAACAATGTCACCTGACACTCGCGATAAAAAAAAAGGGGGGAGAATTATAAGAAATTGAAGTTCACATGTCTATTTATTTACTCGTTTGTTTTAATATGTTCCTGTGTGCGTGTATGTTCACCATTCGATCGAGTACTATATGAGGCTTAATAAAATGCATGTGTATGTTTACCAATGAAATAACTTAGGAGGCCTAATCAAATACATGTGCATGTTTACTAATCAAATAACTTAGGAGGCCTAATCACATGGCTAACTTGAATGTATTTTTCATACACATCCCTGCTGCTTTGGTGCATGGAATTCAGTCACGCTTCATTGAGAGATCACTAATGTTCTGTTAAGTGCCAACAAATGAGAGACCAGGTCATTGTGTCCATTTAGCATTGTACACAGAATGCGAGCACTGCAACAATCCAAGGGAAGGAAAAGGAAATATAGAAACGAACTCGTTCCAAAAATAAACATTGAAACGCATTGCTAAGTCTTGCTCAATGCACATCCTGGAAAAGTTCTACATACACACACACAGATACACAGATACACACACACACACACACACACACACACACACACACACCACAGCAACAGAGGAAAATCACAGTTGCTTTGCTCTTCATAACAAGTTGCGTCTCACAAGACTTCAACAGCTTGCTGACGGTTCCAAGAGTGTCTCTGGGTTATACTAGACGCCTACCCCATTTACAAAATAGACAGGTTTCACGAGTTAAAAAAAAAAAAGTCACAAAAAACGTGATGTTCATTATGTACATTTTGTGTCTTGCTGAGGCAGCCCAGTTGTTTTTTGTTTTTTTCCCCCAGACTTGAGGTGTTGTCTTTCTCACAGAATGAAATCCTTGAGGTTTAGCAGTTAGCAGTCTGTTTTGGCCAGCAGGTAAAAAAAAAAAAAAGAGAAAAAAAAGAGAAGTATATTCTACCTCACCAATGCTGCTTACAAATAATCACGTTCTCCTTCTCTTCCAATTCACTTGTGAGTGGTGTGAGTAAAGGGGGCTGTAGGGGTCAAACGCTCTATCTAGACAACGCCCCATCGAACAATCATGCGCACAGTAGAAAAAAAAATGGTACTTCATGTTGTTAACTCCACAGCTGTTGCTTCTCATCGTTGGACAAGTCTCAGATACCTTCAACTGCCAAACACTCAAACGTTTTCTTCAATAAGTGAAATATTAATACTGTTTAAACAAACAAACAAAAAAAGAATGTCAAGGACCCAAACAGGGAGTATCATAATTAAAGTTGTTCATTCAACCAGTAAAGTTGCTGGTGATCTTGATCATCGTTACCATCAGCAATCAGTGCATGATAAAACCACCGATATAGTTCAGAGACAGTATGCTGTAATAGTATGAATTATCCCTTACAAGCCACAAAAAAAGGAGAAAACTTTCACCGCATAATTGTAAAATATAACATTTTTAAAATTCCCAGAGTCTGTCCCTTTATACTTGCAGACTTTGCTCTTGTCTTAATGTTCGAATAGCCAGGATAATATCAAGACCAAAATAATGAAAGGGGTACTAGAGTTTTTGAAAGAAAGAATACAACAACAACGACAACAGCAACAAATGATTTTTAAAAAATGTCAGGGCCACACAACCATAATTGAGAAGATGACAAAACAACTAGCTAGCGTTTGCGGTTATGAACAGACTGAAAGTGTTCCGGTTTGAAATTAAAAAAAAAAGAAGTAAAAATAACAATAAACAAATAAATAGATTGATAAATGAATCAATCAATCAATCAAAATGAAATAAACAAACACACAATTATCCACACACAAAACAACAACAACAACAACAACAATAAACCAAAAACTTCCGATTGTGTTGATTTAGTATTTTCGTCTAACAGGGAGGTGTAGTCATATCCGCCATTTGCCTCAACAGTTCGGGTAAGAAATTAAAAAAACAGAAATAATAATACTGAGTTTGCTTTCAGGTCGTGATCTCGTTGTAGACCTGCCTTCCATTCAATGTTTGTGGCAAGTTCGTGTTTAAAAAAACAAAAAAAGTCCCATCGGTACTGTTACTGAGGATGGAATTTTCGGAGTGGGCGTGGAGGTGGGTGAGAGGAAGCATGGGGGGGAGGGGGGGGGGGGGGGAGGGGGGGGAGGACGGGGGGGAGGAGGGAAGAGTAGGGGAATGCGCGGTAGCGGTATATCTGTCAAAACAAATGTGGGGAGTTGATGATACTCCTCCCGCAAACATGATGCCGATGACAAAATCACTTTCGTCTCCAAGACGTGCCGCAGAATGTTGCTTCTTTTCGCGTTCAGAATGACTTCTTTTTTTTCTTTTTTTCTTCTTGAAAGGGTCTACTGCATTGAAATCAATGCGCTTTCTTTGACGTTATATTCCTCCAGTCTCTTTTCCTTAAGACGATGGGCGACCGCGTGAAGCAGAAACATCCGGGGCATCGCTAGGGACTGACATTTGACTCTGATGTTTTATGTGCATGTCACGTGCCTGCACTCAGAACTCCCCCCCCCACCTCCCCCTCACCCCCACCCCCAAAAAAAAAAAAAAAAAAAAAAAAATCATAATTGTGCAAAAATCTTGCGCTTAAATTTTCCCAGCTCTCTTTCAAAACGCTCACTCATCCCAGCTCGACGTGGTACAGAATGCCTCGAATGTCAGCAAGTTTGCTTTTTTTTTTTTTTTTTTTTTCAGTACATTGTACCAGTCATAGAAAATGACACGCTACCTTAAAGACAGATCAAACTCCGTCATCAGCCTCACCATCTGTCTGTGAGACATAGTCAGGGGGTCAGTCACTGTACTGATCAGTTCTAGTTAGTTCATTTAACAAACTGACCGTGGACTTTCGCAATTAGCATTCTGACCAAATTCGATCAGAATTAAAAAAAATAAAAATAAAATAAAAATCATCCGCTGCCAGTAACCAAACGGCATGTGTACTGTGAATTAAAAGGTCACGCACCTTCTCAAAACCACCACCATGCACTTTTCGTATCATCATCATCATCATCATCATCATCATGATGTCGATTTGGCTGCTCAGAATCTGTCTTGAACTGCCAAATAATGAAACTGTCCTTTCTGAACGTCTCCCACAAAAAATAAAAATAAAAAACACACACCTTGAGCAGGCTTCCGAAACACGTGCAGCAAAGACATGCAATGTCACTCAGTCCTGATGCAGACGGAAAACAATAAGTTTGGGGGGGGGGGGGGGGGGAACCGGAAAAAAATATCGTCTCCTGATGACCTATACTGGACACTGTCCTGACAGGCGGGAAACCAAACGCCTAACGAAGAGATAGATACATAGAGATGGACACAATCTAAGGTAAAAAAAAAAAAAAAAAAAAAAAAAAAAAGCCATTTCAGGACTTCTGTTTTTCAGATATGTATTCCTTGATCTCTTCCAGAATCTTGTCTTGGTCCACAAACTCTAGGATGTGTGGGGAGTTCATGAGCACGGCTGCCGACCCGCTCAGCGTCACGCCCAGGAAGATGAACAGGAGGAGGCGGTCCAGCACTCGGGCTACATACTTCCAGTCATCCAGTACCTGCAACAGAGAGAGAGGGAGAGAGAGAGGGGGGGGGAGGAGGGAGGAGGGGAGGGGGAGAGAGAGGTGGTGAGAGAGAGAGAGAGAGAGAGAGAGAGAGAGAGAGAGAGAGAGAGAGAGAATGACAATGAAAAAGTTTTTTTAGTGACCATTCAGCGTCACAACGCCCTTCAGACAACACACACACACACACACACACACACACACACACACACACACACACACACACACACACACACACACACAGGGAGAGAGAGATGGTGAGAGAGAGAATGACAATGAAAAAGTGTTGTTTTTTTTGTTTTGTTTTTTTGTTTTTTTTTTTTTAATGACCATTCAGCGTTACAACGCCCTTCAGACGAGAGAGATAGAAAGAGAGAGAGAGAGAGAGAGAGAGAGAGAGAGAGAGAGAGAGAGAGAGAGAGAGAGAGAGAGAGAGAGAGAGAGAGAGAGAGAGAGAGAGAGAGAGAGAGAAGGACAATGACATGTCCATACAGCGTTTCAACGCCCTTCAGACAAGAAAGGTCGTCAATTAGATCAACAGAGCATTAATTGATTAGTCTTCCTCAGAAGTGCAAACGCTGCTCTCGAGGCACGGTCATACAGGTCTTGCTGGGCAACATCCATTCTATTATTGTAATCAAGTTTCAGTCCCAAGTACTGCACACAACACACTCAATTACCGCGGAGTACTTAACGGGTTAAAATTACCGCGGAGTACTGAATGGGTTGATCTTACCGCGGAGTATTTAATGGGTTAATCTTACCGCCGAGGAATGGGTTAATCTTACCGCCGAGCACTGAATGAGTTCAACTTACCGCGGAGTACTGAACGGGTTCAACTTACTGCGGAGTGCTGGAAGGGTTAAACTTACCGCGGAATACTCCTCCTCTGCCTTGAGATGGTGATAGATGAACTGCACGGCCTCTGTCGCCCGGTACACTTCAGGCGTCATGCGGAACTCCGAATCCCGACTGTCGCTGTCCCCGCTCCGAGACTTGCTATAGGTGCGTCTGTACGCATGCGAGTGCGCGTGCCCGCGTGACGACATGTCCCGGGTGCCCGGCAGCTGCGAGGATCCGGCTTCCAGCGGGTCCCGATAGTTCGTTTTGTGGCTGGTGCTGGTGGGCGTGGAGCAGGCCGACGTGTTGAGCTTGCAGTGCGGGTGGTGGATCTCCGTCAGCTCCAGCAGGTCGTTGGAGGTGCGGAGGTTGAGGTTGACCCTGCGGGGTTCCGGGGTGGTGTGGTAGGAGGGGGGCGGCGTGAAGGGCTTGGGCTGCCACCTCTCCTCGTGGCCAGGCCGCTTCATGAAGAGGTAGCGGGGCAGGTAGTTGAGGAAGACCACCCGAACCCAGTAGGGCATGCGGTGCGTGCGCGGCGTGCGGTAGTTGCGGTTGATGATGATGACGGTGGCGAGGATGGCCACGATGTTCATGATGAAGGTGAAGAGCAGGTACTTGGCGATAAGCGGGATGGTGAGGGAGGGGGGCAGGATTTTGGACACCAGCAGCAGGAACACCACCAGCGCCAGCAGCACGGAAATACACAAGGTGATCTTCTCGCCGGCGTCCGCGGGCAAGGCGAACACACACACACTGGTGAAGGAGATCAGGACGCAGGGGATGATGAGGTTCACCGTGTAGAACAACGTCTTCCTCCGCAGCTTGAAGGTGAAGACGATGATCTGCTTGGACTCGCCGAACTCGTCCGTAGTGTTGACGATGTCCCCGGGACAGTCGATGATGTCCCACGTGCCGCTCTTCAGGTAGTCGGTCAGGTCCAGCTTGTCCATGTCCGAGTGGAAAGCGTACTTCAGGGCGTTGCCCCGGAACGTCCAAGATCCGAACTTCATGTCACAGTCCTGTTCGTCGAAGGGAAAATACTCCACGTCAATGGAACACGAGGACTTGTAGATGGCTGGTGGGATCCAGTTTATGTTTCCGTTCCAATAGATCACACAGTTGGATTTGTAGGACACTTCGTAATTACCGTCAGCGCTGCAAAGAAAAAAAAACAAAAACAAACAAGAGATACAATGTATACTGATCACATGCTGGGGTGAAAATCGGACGAGCATTATATTGATATCAATGATGATAATGATAATTAAAATATAAGCATGCTCTATATAAATGATTTCGTCGCATTACTGTTGCTGATGGATATCTGTATTATCTATACGTTTAGGATTTAGAGCAGTGGTATCATCAGCATTATTACCGAAAGAACCGGCGACGATGTGAAGTGCTACTCCTTCCGTCGTTTTGCTGCTAACCCGAAAAACAAACAAAACACACACACACACACACACACACACACACACACACACAAACACACGCGCGCGCGCGCGCACAGCGCGTTGGGTTACGCCGTTGGTCAGGCATCTGCTTGGCAGATGTGGTGTAGCGTATATGGATTTAACCGAACGCAGTGACGCCTCCTTGAGCTACTGATACTGATACTGATTCAACACAAAACCTCGTTGTGAGGCGGACCCGCATCGGCAGTCTTGAGAAGGTAACCATCGTCAGGTAAGCCACCTGCTTCCCAGTACTGGATTGCATCGTATATGTTGTATTATGATGCATTGTATTACATTTTGTTGTGTTATGTAGTGTTGTGTTGTGTTGTACCTGTTGTATTATATTGTATTGTATTATAATGTATTGTACTGTACCATACTGTATGGTATTGTATTGTACTATAGTGTATTCTAGTGTATTGTATCGTATTGTATCGTATCGCATTGTTTTGTATTGTATTGTATTGTTGGTATTGTGTTGTATTGTACTATAGTGCATTGCATCGTATCGTATCGTATTGTATTGCATTGTATTGTATTGCAATGCAGTGTATCGTGTTGCATTATATAATCATTGTTCTTTGTCGCAGCAGATTCCTCTGCAAACAATCCTGGCTGCTCTCACCAGGGCGAGCGCATCGATGCAGTGCTGCGCCACCCAACCCCTCAACCCCCTTTTTTTGATTATTTCATGTCTGATACAAGAATACTTTATTATATTTAAAACATAATTTGCTGATACAAATGCGACATAAAAAGGCATATTATCTAACGTACAACACATAGTCGATCATTCTCTCTCTCTCTCTCTCTCTCTCTCTCTCTCTCTCTCTCTCTCTCTCTCTCTCTCTCTCTCTCTCATTCGCAATTTGTCAATTTATTTGTTTAAAGCATTTAGACTGCGATCAAATTTGATGTCTTAGAATATTGAAGTTTGTTCTTGATGATATGACTGCTCATTTTTTTGTTGCTTTTTTTTGTTGTTGCTTTTCTTACATGATCATGTGTATGTACCCCTTCATGAGGGGCAATGGCCTATACATGAATAAATTATCCGTATCCGTCTCTCTCTCTCTCTCTCTCTCTCTCTCTCTCTCTCTCTCTCTCTCTCTCTCTCTCTCTCTCTCTCTATATATATATATATATATATATATATATATATATATATATATATATATAATTTCTCCCTTGTTGAACAGAACGATATCAGTAACATGATATGTGATAACAGTGTCATTCCTTACTTGTTGAACAGAACGATATCAGGAACACGATATGTGATAACAGTGTCATTTCTTACTTGCTGAACAGAACGATATCAGTAACACGATATATGATAACATTGTCATTTCTTACTTGTTAAATAGAACGATATCAGGAACACGATATGTGATAACAGTGTCATTCCTTACTTGTTGAACAGAACGATGTCAGGAACCCAGACCGATTCCGGTTTGATCCGAATGGATTCGATGTTCCCGTATTCAGAAGGAGTCCAGGAGAGCTGGTAGTCGTTCCAGTACTGCACAAACAAAAGCGTACCACATGAACGATTGGGTTGCACAATCTACGACCGTGCGAAAACCGACAGTTAAGGGACAGTTACATTCTATAACGATGCGTCTTCACGAAAGGAAAGGAGGAACATTTGTGACGTGACAGTGGAGTGATGGCCTAGAGGTAACGCGTCCGCATAGGAAGCGAAAGAATCTTGAGCGCAATGGTTCGAATAACACTGGCAGTCGCCAGTATCCCCCACTCCGCTCCCCCCCCCACTCCCTCAACCCCCCCCCTCCCCCCCCCCCGCTCCACTAGACCTTCAGTGGTGGTCTCGACGCTAGTCTTTCGGATGAGACGATAAAAACCGAGGTTCCCTGTGCAGCATGCATTTAGCGCACACACACACACACACACACACACACACACACACACACACACACACACACACACACACACACACACACTGTCTGCAACAGAATGTTTATCCGGTCCCTGGCAAAATTTTGTAGAAGAAAACTCACTTCGATAAGGAAGCAAATAAAAATTGCAGGCAGAACAACAAAAAAAAACCCAAAAAAACAAAGAGAAAGAGATAGTACTGCGTGCTCTCCCTGGAGAGAACAGCCCGAATTTCACATAGAGAAATCTACTGTGACAAAAAGAGTAATACAATACACATGACTAATAAACACTAATGCGCCAGATCACACACGCATACGCACATATATACAGTGGTTAACATATAAGAGCGCATGCATGCACATCCATCTAAAATGACTAACTACGAAATCTCGTAAAATTAAAGAAAGGAGTACCTGCGCGTGCGCACACACACAAA
>NC_134880.1:15079852-15082352 GCF_041734735.1 Babylonia areolata | reverse complement strand
CTGATCTTCTCCTAAATGTCCTACTTTCACCCCCACCCCACCGCCAGCCTCCTCTCCACCATTTTCTATCTCTATCCTCCCGCCCCTTGTGACAATTGTCTGGGACGTGGAACCATTTCTTTTGACACAGCATATGTTTTCACCTTTACCTAGGCTGTCTCAAAAGCCAGTAGTCTGTCAAAAATCCAAGGATCAAGAGTCAGTAATATTTGATCTGTCCAACCTCTTCTTTTTTTTTTAAGCATTGAGAGTATTAAATGGTAGCAACAGGATATTTTTTCACTGAAATTAAACGTGAAAACAAACAAACATGACATTGGTGATAAACAACAATAACAAACGACAATGAAAGATACATAGATGAGTTCATCATCAATATGGATTGAATGAAAATGTAATCACCACCATATATATATATATATATATATATATATATATATATATATATATATATATATATATATATATATATATATATATATATTCAAAGATAGAAAAAAAGATACAGGGCTAGAGATGCAGACAGAGATGCACAGAGAGAGAAATACAGACAGAGATGCAGAGAGTGAGAGAAATAGATAAATATAAAGATATACTGAGAGAGAGAGAGAGAGAGAGAGAGAGAGAGAGAGAGAGAGAGAGAGAGAGAGAGCTACAGAGATGCAGATATATATATATATATATATATATATATATATATATATATATATATACAGACAGACAGACAGACAGATAGAGAGATATATACTGAGACAGACAGAGAGATGCAGAGATATAGAGATATATACTGAGAGAGAGAGACAGACAGACAGACAGACAGACAGAAAAACAGACAGACAGACAGACAAAGGTATAGATAGATATACAGAGGCACAGAGAGAGATACAGACAGAGATACATAGATATATATGTATACTGAGATAGATAGATAGATAGATAGATAGAGAGAGAGAGAGAGAGAGAGAGAGAGAGAGAGATATGCAGACAAAGATGTAGAGATATATAGAGGGTCACAGAGAGAGAGAGAGAGATGCAGGCAGAACTCAGAACTATTTTAATGTAAGGCCACCGACCTGTATAAATATGAATTCACGTTTTGTACACACACACACACACACACATATGAAACCAAACCTTGAGTTGGATTAACAACAAAATGTTAGAAAGAATAAACTGACAATATAGCAAAACAAGATAAGAAGCTGGGGGTGATTTAGAAACATGTCTTTCATGTAAGTCTGAGCGCTTTCTGTTCTCTGTTCTAACGCACACACACACACACACACAAAATAAAATAAAATAAAATAAATAAATAAACATTGCTACATCTCTTGACACAATGCTGTTGACATTTCGAAGTAAGTGGCAGTAATATAGGAATCTTCAGATTTTTGCATATGCTTGGATAAGTATTTCTTTCTCAGAATATCATAGTGTGGACAAATTGCCAGTGCATGAATTTCGTCTTTTTTCCCCTCCACACAATTTACAGTTTTTCAGACTATCCTTATAACGCTCATTAACTTGAAGTTTGTTCACTCCAAATCTGTATTCAATGAAAGACGATCTGAACAGACAGACATACAGGCAGAGAGTCACAGTTAGGAAAAGAAACAGACCAAGAAAAAAAGAGACAAACAACGAAAGATACAGTGAAAAACACTGACAGTCAAACGAGTTGGCAGGCAAACATTATAGTCTGTTAACATCCAGAAAGGGAAACAGAGAGAGAGCAATCTGTAAAAGAGAAGGCAAAGTGCACCAGAAAATGACGACCAACTAACTAACTAACTAACTAAAAAGGAATTAACCTCTGAGAATACTGCCATCTTTAGACTTTTCAAAGAGAGAGAACGAAAGAGAGAGACAGAGAAAGAGAGAGGAAGAGAGAGAGAAAGAGAGAGAGGGGAAAGAGAGAGAGAGAGGGAGGAGGAAGAGAGGAAGAGATAGAGGGGGACAAGAGAGAGAGAGTGAAGAAGAGAGAAAGAGAGGAAGAGAGAGAGAGGGAAGAGAGTGATGAGAGAGAGAGAGAGAGAGAGAGAGAGAGAGAGAGAGAGAGAGAGAGAGAGAGAGAGAGAGAGAGAGAGAGAGAGAACTTTTCTGTATTTTCAAAAAAAAACAACACATTTCGTGTTTTAACAGGGCTCGGAATAGCATCTTTCAGTGCCACTTACTTTTCGAGAAAAGCTTTAACTTCACTGCAACTGTGTTTTGAAGGTTTGTACACTGCACATGTCTCGTTCACTGGTTTGAGAGCAACAAAAGTAAGCGAGCAATGACGGCTAGGATATCAAAGTAAATTTTCCGCCTGGAATCGAACCCAAAACCCTTTGAGCAGTGAGTTCATCCCTCCAGTGAACTGACTAAAGCATCCTTTCAAAACCTCTCTCTCTCTCTCGCTCTCGCTCTGTGTGTGTGTGTGTGTCTTATCGACAACAACTGCGCGCTATGTGGGTCATTTTGTTTGAAGTCAGTTTTAAGTGTTGTCTTGGATAAACGA
>NC_134880.1:15064852-15072352 GCF_041734735.1 Babylonia areolata | reverse complement strand
ATCACCCCTATCCCTCCATCCACCATCACTCCTATCCCTCCATCCCCCACCACATCCCCCTATCCCTCCATCCACCACATCCCCCTATCCCTCCATCCACCACATCCCCCTATACCTCCATCCACCACACCCCCCTATCCCTCCATCCACCACATCCCCCTATACTTCCATCCACCATCACCCCTATCACTCCATCCATCCATACACCAAATCTCCCTATCCCTCCATCCACCATCACCCATATCCCTCCATCCATCCCACCACATCCCCTATATCTCCATCTCACCACACACCCCTATCCCTCCATCCCACCATATCCCCCTATCCATCCATCCCACCACACACCCCTATCCCTCCATCCCACCACACACCCCTATCCCTCCATCCCACCACATCACCTTATCCCTCCATCCATCCCACTACATCCCCTTTCCCTCCATCCACGACACCCCCCATCCCTCCATCCCACCACACCCCCTGTCCATCCATCCCATCACATCCCCCTATTCCTCCATCCATTCCACCACACCCTCCTGTCCCTCCATCCATTCCACCACACCATCCTGTCCCTCCATCCCATAACCACATCCCCTTATCCATCCATCCCACCACCACACCCCCCTATCCCTCCATCCCACCACCACACCCCAATCCCTCCATCCCACCACCACACCCCCGTATCCCTCCATCCCACCACCACACCTCCCCCTGTCCCTCCATCCATCCTCCCACATCCCCCCCCCCTATCCCTCCATCCCACCAAGCCCTTTTGATTTGTGAGTGTGGCCATGTTAGTCCTGCCTGAGTGAGGGGGTCACGATTTCTTGGGTTTCGTCAAAATGGAAAGGAGAATGCTGGTGGTATACAGAAGAAATGAAGATCGAAAATCGGGCAAGTGTAAAGTGTGGAGGGAAGGGGGGGAGAGAGGGAGAGAGGGGGAGAGAGAGAGAGAGAGAGACAGACAGACAGACAGACAGACAGACAGAAACAGAGAGAGTCAGAGAGACGCAGTATACAGACGAAGTATACAGACGCAGACGAAGATATATATAAAAGCATATATAAAAACTTTTAAAAAAACTTAAAAAAAACAACACAACAACAACAGTCCAACCGACCGACCGACCGACCGACAGACAGACAGACAGACAGACAGAAATATCGACGGACTGGGAGACAAGATGTGTCTTGGATAGGAATGACTTTTCGGGACAGGCCATTGCCACTTGTGAAAGGCTAGATCTAGACAGCAGTTACCGGAGTTTTGGCATAATTATGCTTTCATGAAGACAACCACCACCAATTCATGAACGATCGAACGTTTAAGAGTGTGTGTGAGAGAGAGACAGAGACTGAGAAAGACAGAGACAAAGCCAGAGAAAGAGAGAGACAGAGAGAGAGAGACAGACAGACAGACAGAGACAGAAACACAGAGGGAGACACACACAGAGAGACAGAGATATATTATTGTGTACGACCCTTCGTGAACCACGTGATTACGTCCCTTGCTGCACTTTTCAACCCGAAAAAAAGTTAATTTTGCGCATGGGCGGAAGGAGCAAAAAGAATTCATTTCATTGTTTCCTTTCTTTCTTTCCTTCTTTCGTTCTCTCTTTCTTTCTTTCTTTCTTTCTTTCTCTCTCTCTCTCTTTCTTTCATTCTTCCTTCCTTCCTCCTTTCTTCTTCCTTCCTTTCTCTCTTTCTTTCTTTCGTTCTTTCTTTCTCTCTCTTTTTCTTTCTTTCTTTCTTTCTTTCTTTCTTTCTTCTTCCTTCCTTTCTCTCTTTCTTTCGTTCTTTTTTTTCCTCTCTTTTATTTCTTTCTTCTTCCTTCCTTTCTTTCTTTATTTCTTTCTTTCGTTCTTTCTTTCTCTCTCTTTTCTTTCTTTCTTCTTCCTTCCTTTCTTTATTTCTCCATTTCTTTCTTTCTTTCTTCTTCCTTCCTTTCTACCTTTCTTTCTTTTTTCTCTCTCTCTTTCTTCTTCCTTCCTTTCTCTCTCTCTCTTTCTTTCTTCTTCCTTTCTTTCTTTTTCCTTCCTTTCTCTCTTTCTTTCTTTCGTTCTTTCTTTTTCTCTTTCTTCTTCCTTCCTTTCTCTCTTCCTTTCTTTCTTTCTCTCTCTTTCTTTCTTTGTTCTTCCTTCCTTTCTCTCTTTCGTCCTTCCTTTCTCTCTGCCTTTCTTTCTTTTGTTCTTTCTTTCTCTCTCTCTCTTTATTTCTTCTTCTTCCCTGTCTCTCTTTCTTTCGTTCTTTCTTTCGCTCCCTCTTTCTTTCTTCTTCCTTTCTTTCTTTCTATCCTCTCTCCACCGGCGATTCATTCCTCAGTCGCGAAAGAGTCTGCGTCACTTGTCAACTCAGGATTTGCATGAAAAAGAGAAAGAAAAAGTAAAAAGGGTTAACGCTGTGGTAACTAGGAGAGGTTTATTTTTATCATAGTGTGTGTGTGTGTGTGTGTGTGTGTGTGTGTGTGTGTGTGTGTGTGTGTGTGTGTGTGTGTGTGTGTGTGTGTGTGTGTGTGTGTGTGTGTGTGTGTGTGTGTGTGTGTGTGTGTGTGTGTGTGTGTGTGTGTGTGTGTGTGTGTGTGTGTGTGTGTTGTGCTTTGGATAGGTCTGTTTTGTTTATTCAGGCGTTTCATGCAATGTCCGTCCGTCTGTTTGTCTGTGTTATGTCTGCCTGTCTCTGTCTCTGTCTCTCTCTCTCAGTCTGTCTTTCTCTCTCTCTCGCTCGCTCGCTAACACGCGCGCGCCCTCTCGCAACCTACAAGATAGAATCAAACATTTGGGATAAAAGTGAAAAAGGTGGGTAAAAAGCGCTTTAAGTAGAGCCGACATCCCTGATATATTCCCCGCCATTATTGATTTTGATACAGTGATGCAAATAAAGAACAAAAAAAATAAATAAATAAATAAATAAACAAAAAAAACGTGTCGCTTGCGCAACGTGGTAAAAGAAGTTTTCTGTGGCTTTACAAGATCTAAGAGATTTTTTTTTTCTCTTTCATTCAGGGAATTATATAAAACCTTGCGATTCCATGCTATATAATAAGTTGTCAATAGGAACAGAGACAAGACTCTTTAGTCTAGCTATATTTACGAAGCAAACACGAGAAAACGCATTGTGGTCTCTGAATGTACTCATACAGATAAAAAAATAAAAATAAAAATTATCATGTTTGTCAAATGTTTCTTCCATCAGTTTTAGTAATAAATACGGTAATGTTGTCTGCCATGTAAGCGCTCAGCTTATATCACAGATTGACATAAGCTTACAGCTTGACCAACATCATCAAAGTGTGGAATGATGGCTTAGAGGGTAACGCGTCCGCCTAGGAAGCGAAAGAATCTGAGCGCGCTGGTTCGAATCACGGCTCAACCGCCGATATTTTCTCCCCCTCCACTAGACCTTGAGTGGTGGGCAGGACGCTAGTCATTTGGATGAGACGATAAACCGAAGTGCCGTGTGCAGCATGCACTTAGCACACGTAAAAGAACACACGGCAATAAAAGGGTTGTTCCTGGCAAAATTCTGTGGAAAAATCCACTTCGATACGAAAAAACAAATAAAACCACACGCAAAAAAAAAAAAAAAAAAAAAAAAAAAAAAAAGGGTAGTGCTGTAGTATAGCGACGCGCTCTCCCTGGGGAGAGCAGCCCGAATTTCACACAGAGAAATCTGTTGTGATAAAAAGAAATACAAATACAAAGAGAGAGATGCATGATCAATGGTTTCTCCATAGCAACGGAAAGTCATTTACAGCTCAAGTCTTTAGTGGAGGACTATAACTCTGTCATTGTCCGAAGACCCTATTGGCCGAGAGTGTGTTGGCTGTGACCTGGGCAAGGCACTCTCAACTATAATTGAATTCTAGCCCAGATAGTCAGGAAAGGAGTTGTTTCCTGATGGTCATAGTCGAAGATTGACAGATATAAAATCAATATAATATGTATCGTATTCGTATTCGTATTCGTATTCTCTCTCTCTCTCTCTCTCTCTCTCTCTCTCTCTCTCTCTCTCTCTCTCTCTCTCTCTCTCTCTCTCTCTCTCTCTCTCTCTCTCTCTCTCTCTCTCTCTATCTGTGTGTGTGTGTGTGTGTGTGTGTGTGTGTGTGTGTTTTACCTCACTCTCTCAAATGTTCGAAATCTTAATACTCTGTGGGTAAGAACAATAATTTACTATTTGATTTCGCAGTTTTATGGTGAGCAGATTTGATGAAAAAAAAAGAAGAAAAGAAAAGGAAGACAAGAAGAAAAACAAAGGAAAAAGAAAAGAAGAAGAAGAAGAAAGAAGAAGAAAGCTTAAATCTTCCTGATGACTATTGCTATCACGAACGAAAACGAATATAATACAACGGAGACGAAGATCACGACAAAAATAACACGAACGATAACAACCCAGAGGACGGATGATCGTGGCAATAAGAACAATAATAACGAACGATGAAGAGAACAAGCCAGAGGATAGTTTTGCCGTTAACGAAGATGACAAAACCATTCCAATCAACGACCTTGATGTTACTTATGATGCAGGAAACAAAGCACAGTACGAGCGTGACGACAGTGACGGCGATAGAAACAGTTACACACTCTGGACAAACTGCACGTGCATGACACATAGCATGATGACGACAGTGATGGCGATAGTGACAGTGACACTCTGGACAAACTGCAAGTGCATGACATATATCCTGATGACGACAGTGTGGCGATAGTGACAGTGACACCCTGGACAAACTGCACGTGCATGACATATATCCTGATGACGACAGTGACGACGATAGAAACAGTTACACTCTGGACGAACCGCACGTGCAATACACATATCATGATGACGACAGTGGCGGCGATAGAGACAGTGACACTCTGGACAAACAGCACGTGCATGACACATACCATGATGACGGCAGTGTGGCGATGGTGACAGTGTCACTCTGGACAAACTGCAAGTGCATGACATATAACCTGATGACGACAGTGACGGCGATAGAAACAGTTACACTCTGGAGAAACCGCACGTGCATGACACATATCATGATGACGGCAGTGTGGCGATGGTGACAGTGTCACTCTGGACAAACTGCAAGTGCATGACATATATCCTGATGACGACAGTGACGACGATAGAAACAGTGACACTCTGGACAAACAGCACGTGCATGACACATATCATGATGACGGCAGTGTGGCGATGGTGACAGTGTCACTCTGGACAAACTGCAAGTGCATGACATATATCCTGATGACGACAGTGACGGCGATAGTGACAGTTACACTCTGGACAAACTGCAAGTGCATGACACATAGCATGATGACGAGAGTGACGGCTATAGTGACAGTGACACCCTGGACAAATTGCAAGTGCATGACATATATCCTGATGACGACAGTGACGGCTATAGTGACAGTGACACTCTGGACAAACTGCAAGTGCATGACATATATCATGATGACGACAGTGACGGCGATAGTGACAGTTAAGTTCTGGACAAACTGCACGTGCATGACACATATCATGATGACGATAGTGACGACAGTAGTGACAGTTACACTCTGGACAAACTGCAAGTGCATGAGGCATATCATGATGACGACAGTGTGGCGATGGTGACAGTGACACTCTGAACAAACTGCAAGTGCATGACATATAACCTGATGACGACAGTGACGGCAATAGAAACAGTTACACTCTGGACAAACTGCACGTGCATGACACATATTATGATGACGACAGTGACGGCGATAGAAACAGTTACACTCTGGACAAACCGCACGTGCATGACACATAACCCGATGACGACAGTGACGGCGATAGTGACAGTGACACCCTGGACAAACTGCAAGTGCATGACATATATCCTGATGATGACAGTGGCGGCGATAGAAACAGTGACACTCTGGACAAACCGCACGTGCATGACACATAGCATGATGACGACAGTGACGGCGATAGTGACAGTGACACTCTGGACAATCTGCACGTGCATGACATATGTCATGTTGACGTCACCGACGGCGATAGAAACAGTTACACTCTGGACAAACTGCAAGTACATGACGCATAACATGATGACGACAGTGGCGGCGATAGTGACAGTAACACCCTGGACAAACTGCACGTGCATGACTTATATCCTGATGACGACAGTGACGGCGATAGAAACAGTTACACACTCTGGACAAACTGCACCTGCATGACACATATCATGATGACGACAGTGTGGCGATAGAAAGTTCCACACTCTGGACAAACTGCACGTGCATGACACATATCATGATGACGACAGTGTGGCGATAGTGACAGTGGCACTCTGGACAAACTGCAAGTGCATGACACATATCATGATGACGATAGTGACAGCAATAGAAACAGTGACACTCTGGACAAACTGCAAGTGCATGACACATAGCATGTTGGCGAGAGTGACGGCGATAGAAAAAGTGACACTCTAGACAAACCGCACGTGCATGACACATAACCCGATGACGACAGTGACGGCGATAGTGACAGTTACACTCTGGACAAACTGCAAGTGCATGGCACATAACCCGATGACGACAGTGACGGCGATAGTGACAGTTACACTCTGGACAAACTGCAAGTGCATGACACATAGCATGATGATGACAGTGACGGCGATAGAAACAGTGACACTCTGGACAAACCGCACGTGCATGACACATAGCATGATGACGACAGTGACGGCTATAGTGACAGTGACACCCTGGACAAACTGCAAGTGCATGACACATATCATAATAACGACAGTGACGGCTATAGTGACAGTGACACCCTGGACAAACTGCAAGTGCATGACACATATCATAATAACGACAGTGACGGTGATAGAAACAGTTACACTCTGGACAAACTGCACGTGCATGACATATATCCTGATGACGACAGTGACGGCTATAGTGACAGTGACACCCTGGACAAACTGCAAGTGCATGACACATAACCTGATGACGACAGTGACGGTGATAGAAACAGTGACACTTCGAACAAACTGCAAGTGCATGACCCACATCATGATGACGACAGTGACGGCGACAGTAACAGTGACACTTATGACACACTGCACGTGCATGGCATATTAAACAAACTGCACGTGCACGACATGATGCTACTCACGATGGAGATGATCTGACTAAGGGCCAGACTGAAGTTGATCTGCAGGGAGTAGTTGACCTCGGTCACAGGGCGGATCAGGGGATTGTAGCCGTGCTTCACGAACAGGTCGTACACCAGCCGCTTCTCGTTCTCGCCTGCACACAGTACATTAAATAAATAAATAAATAAATAAATAAATAAATAATCAAACAAATTCATTCATTCATTCATTCATTCATTCATTCATTCATTCACAAACGAACAAATATAGATAGATAGATAGATAGATAGATAGATAGATAGATAGATAGATAGATAGATAGATAGATAGATAAACAAACAAACGAATAAAATAGATAAACAAACAAACAAACAAACAAACAAATACATACATACATA
>NC_134880.1:15037352-15059852 GCF_041734735.1 Babylonia areolata | reverse complement strand
AGAGAGACAGAGAGTGAGCGAGAGTACCTGATTTACTATGTCCATTGACATATGGTGTTACTCCCTTCCTGTAGCAAACAGGAGTACCTGATTCACTATATCCAATGATATACTGCATTACTCACTTCCTGTAGCAAACAGGAGTACCTCATTCACTATGTCCATTGACATATGGTGTTACTCCCTTCCTGTAGCAAACAGGAGTACCTGATTCACTATATCCAATGATATACTGCATTACTCACTTCCTGTAGCAAACAGGAGTTTCTGATTCACTATGCCAATTGACATACTGCATTACTCCCTTCCTGTAGCAAACAAGAGTACCTGATTCACTATACCCATTGGCATATGGTGTTACTCCCTTCCTGTAGCAAACAGGAGTACCTGATTCACTATACCCATTGGCATATGGTGTTACTCCCTTCCTGTAGCAAACAGGAGTACCTGATTCACTATACCCATTGGCATATGGTGTTACTCCCTTCCTGTAGCAAACAGGAGTTCCTGATTCACTATATCCATTGACATATGATGTTACTCCCTTCCTGTAGCAAACAGGAGTTTCTGATTCACTATACCCATTGACATATGGCGTTACTCCCTTCTTGTAGCAAACAGGAATACCCGATTCACTGTACCCATTGACATATGGTGTTACTCCCTTCCTGTAGCAAACAGGAGTACCTGATTCACTACATCCATTGACATATGGCGTTACTCCCTTGCTGGAGCAAATAGGAGAGTACCTGATTCACTATGTCAATTGACATACTGCATTACTCCCTTCCTGTAGCAAATGGGAGCCAGGGTCTTTTTTTTTTGTGTGTGTGTGTGTGTGACTGTGCCCATGCATGTTCTCGTCACTGCAGGATCGTGTTATCTGTGCGAGCTCTCCCCAAGAAGGTTTGGGGAAGTTGATTCCAGAGGGTTTGCCGTGTGTGCTTTTATCACTGCCCGTCATTCCTTCCGTTTTACTGCAGGCCTTTTTTTTTGTAGCAAGTTTCCTATTGATTCAAGCGCATGGAAAGGTTGCGTGCCGAGCTTTATTGGAGCTTCGATTTGGGCTTTTCGGTGGATCCCCACTCCCCACCCACCCCCCATACGCACATGCCCCGCCCCCCCCCCCCCCTCCACCCCCACCCCGACCCACCCAGCCCTCTCACCCCCCGACCCGCCCCCGCCCCCGCCCCCCCAGAAGGGGGGCATCTCTCCCCCTGTCATGAAATATGATAGAGCGCAATCGTGTTTGACGCAGCGGGGAAATGTTTTGTATTGATGTAGTTTGCCAGGCTGCTCTCATGCCGCCATATCTTCCATCCCCCCCCCCCCTCCCCACACACACACACACACACACACACCAACCCTTCAACATCTTACTTCTCGCTCTGTCTCTATCTCTCTGTCTCTGTCTGTCTGTCTGTCTGTCTGTCTGTCTGTCTGTCTGTCTGTCTGTCTCTCTCTCTCTCTCTCTCTCTCTCTCTCTCTCTCTCTCTGTCAGTCTCTCTCTATGTCTGTCTCCACTGTCACTGCCACTATATCTGTCTGTTCAGTCAGCCTCCCCTACCTTCTTTACTCTTCCCCTTGTCCATTCTTCCTTCCGCTCTCCACCACGCTCCTACCCTATTGTCCTCGTTGTTATTCATCTATCGCGATATTGTATTGTACATAAGTTCTATGTTTATGTTTGCACATGCTTGTGCAATTTTGACGTTGGTGTTGTGAACTGACTCTCGCTTTTTTTGCTTTTTTTTATAATTATTATTCTTGCCCAGAGGGCTGGATGTAAACAAGTACTTTGTGCTTAGTCCTTTACCCTCGTAAAATAAAATTTCGTTCGTTCGTTCGATCTCTCTCTGCCTCTAAATTCGTTTGTCTCCCTGTCTCTCTATCTGTCTGTTCCCCATCTCTCTCTCTCTCTCTTCTTCTTCTAAATCTTATTGGCACTGGAAAACTGTCGTGTTTCCCAAACACAGTCACAACCTGTGTCAATATATATATATATATATATATATATATATATATATATATATATATATATATATATATATATATATATATATATATATCTTCTTCTTTTTTTTTAATCACAATTTAACCAACCAGATGTATGAACACAAGCTTTATGGAAATCATACAATACGCTATTATCTATCCTCTGTGAATATTTATATTACAGGAACAGAAATTGGATAGATTCCCCAGTTTTCCGTGCATATCATTTCTGTCTTAGTCCTATGGTTTATATGAAGCAGATGAATCAGGAATTTAAGCTGCAGTTGTTGTTTTTTCTATGATTGTTAGATCGCCATAGCCCCATACTGCACATCCATATAAAAGAACACACACACACACACACACACACACACACACACACACACACACACACACACACACACACACACACACACACACACACATAATGAAAAAGTGGCATTTTGGCTGAAAAAAAGGAGCTAGAAGCTCCACGAAGGAGTTAGATTTAAATATTTCACTACAAGAATGTTACACCATGGTAGTAAAGTCCAATGGTCAAAATTTCAGTTTGAGGAAAAACAAACCGGTAACTCGGAGTTTCATAAGAACATACAGAAAATGTATGGTTTCATGGGAAAACATTACCATAATGATTTTCATAAGAGGCAAATCATTTCTCTAATCTGCAGATGGAAAATGAATTGTTTTAGGACAAAATATGTCAGTAATGTTTCTTGCATCTGTGGTGCTCACATAATAGCCGATCAAATACCAACTTGCGATATGTTAAAGTCTCAAATCCCTGAACTGAAATCATCTTCAGTGTTGACGACCTTCAGCAGTCCATTGCTTATGTATGACTTTTTCAACTCCTTGTTAAATAGTCCAGTTGGTTCGCTGTTATAGTTGTAATTTTTTAATTAGAAATATGTTATATTGTTATGTTTTTTGTTTGTTTTTTTTTTAACAAAACTTAAATCAATCATTTTTTTATATGCAACACACACACACACGCACACACACACACACACACACACACACACACACACACACACACACACACACACACACACACACTTTCACTTACTCGCATGCGTACACAGTAATCCCCCCCACTCCCCCTCCTCCCACTCGATTTTTTTCCTACCCTCGTCTAATATCACTTACAGTGAAAAGACATTAATCTAAAGAACGAACAACATACACAGGCACACACACACACACACACACACACACACACACACACACACTCCCCCCCACACACACACACACACGCACACACACATCACCATGTGGCTCTGTATGGAAGGCTTTGGAGGAGCAGGTCAGGGCAACGCTATATAACAGAAGGAAAAGATCTGGGGACAATGGACTGTAAACATAATCAATGTATGCGCATACACGTGCGTGAGTGAATGAAAAGTAAACAACACGCACACATAAGTATGGATAAAACAGAAGCAGGCACACAGAAACACAGGCTTACGTGCGTGCCGGAACACACAGTCATACACACTCATTCATCATGGAGATAACCGTGGAAGATAATTTTGTTTTCTTGCTTTCACAAGATATCGCCAAGAATGGAAATGGAAGTCTTACCACATAAGAAGGACATTCAGTCTCAAAACAGGAAGAACTTGAAAGACCCCTGCAGCTAAAAGGAATGAAAGCAATGAAAAGGGAAGAAGAATGAGCAGGATGTCACTGAGGTCAATTCTATGAATCTATCTTATAAGAAGGAGACAGAGACTGCTAAAGTTTCGGCAGCAGAGACTGCATAAAAAAGGGGGGTGAAACCACATAGCTTATATTTTCTTGAGCTTTGCAGAACAGAAAAGAGGAACTAGAACTAGAAGAGCAAGGGAAAAGACGTTGTGGTGTGTTAGTGTGGAGAGGGGGTGAGGGAAAAGACGTTGGGGTGTGTTAGTGTGGAGAAGGGGTGAGGGAAAAGACGTTGGGGTGTGTTAGTGTGGAGAGGGGGTGTTAGTGTGGAGAAGGGGTGAGGGAAAAGACGTTGGGGTGTGTTAGTGTGGAGAAGGGGTGCGGGAAAAGACGTTGGGGTGTGTTAGTGTGGAGAGGGTGAGGGAAAAGACGTTGAGGTGTGTTAGTGTGGAGGGGGTGAGGGAAAAGACGTTGAGGTGTGTTAGTGTGGAGAAGGGGGTGAGGGAAAAGACGTTGGGGTGTGTTAGTGTGGAGAGGGGGTGAGGGAACAGACGTTGAGGTGTGTTAGTGTGGAGAAGGGGTGAGGGAAAAGACGTTGTTGTGTGTTAGTGTGGAGAGGGGGTGAGGGAAAAGATGTTGAGGTGTGTTAGTGTGGAGAGGGGGTGAGGGGAAAGATGTTGAGGTGTGTTAGTGTGGAGAAGGGGGTTAGGGAAAAGACGTTGAGGTGTGTTAGTGTGGAGGGGGTGAGGGAAAAGACGTTGAGGTGTGTTAGTGTGGAGAAGGGGGTTAGGGAAAAGATGTTGAGGTGTGTTAGTGTGGAGAAGGGGTGAGGGAAAAGACGTTGGGGTGTGTTAGTGTGGAGAAGGGGGTTAGGGAAAAGACGTTGAGGTGTGTTAGTGTGGAGGGGGTGAGGGAAAAGACGTTGAGGTGTGTTAGTGTGGAGAAGGGGTGAGGGAAAAGACGTTGGGGTGTGTTAGTGTGGAGAAGGGGGTGAGGAAAAAGACGTTGAGGTGTGTTAGTGTGGAGGGGGTGAGGGAAAAGACGTTGAGGTGTGTTAGTGTGGAGATTGGGGTGAGGGAAAAGACGTTGGGGTGTGTTAGTGTGGAGAGGGGGTGAGGGAACAGACGTTGAGGTGTGTTAGTGTGGAGAGGGGATGAGGGAAAAGACGTTGTTGTGTGTTAGTGTGGAGAGGGGGTGAGGGGAAAGATGTTGAGGTGTGTTAGTGTGGAGAAGGGGGTGAGGAAAAAGACGTTGAGGTGTGTTAGTGTGGAGGGGGTGAGGGAAAAGACGTTGAGGTGTGTTAGTGGAGAGGGGGTGAGGGTAAAGACAGTGGGGTGTGTTAGTGGAGAGGGGGTGAGGGAAAAGACAGTGGGGTGTGTTAGTGTGAAGAGGGGGTGAGGG
The DNA here is from genome assembly GCF_041734735.1 of Babylonia areolata. Lineage (NCBI taxonomy): Eukaryota > Metazoa > Mollusca > Gastropoda > Neogastropoda > Buccinidae > Babylonia > Babylonia areolata. Next base: position 15,054,809 of record NC_134880.1, on the reverse strand, counting down.
AAAAGACGTTGGGGGGGGGGGGGGGGTGTTAGTGTGGAGAGGGTGAGGGAAAAGAGTGGGGTGTGTTAGTGTGGAGAGGGTGAGGGAAAAGACAGTAAGGTGTGTTAGTGTGGAGAGGGTGAGGGAAAAGACGTTGTGGTGTGTTAGTGTGGAGAGGGTGAGGGAAAAGACAGTGGGGTGTGTTAGTGTGGAGAGGGGGTGAGGGAAAAGACGTTGTGGTGTGTTAGTGTGGAGAGGGGGTGAGGGAAAAGAGTGGGGTGTGTTAGTGTGGAGAGGGTGAGGGAAAAGAGTGGGGTGTGTTAGTGTGGAGAGGGTGAGGGAAAAGACGTTGGGGTGTGTTTGTGCGGAGAGGGGGTGAGGGAAAAGACGTTGAGGTGTGTTAGTGTGGAGAGGGGGTGAGGGAAAAGACAGTGGGGTGTGTTAGTGTGGAGAGGGGGTGAGAGAAAAGACAGGGGTAGTGTGGAGAGAGGGTGAGGGAAAAGACGTTGGGGTGTGTTAGTGTGGAGGGGGTGAGGGAAAAGACAGGGGTAGTGTGGAGAGAGGGTGAGGGAAAAGACAGGGGTAGTGTGGAGAGAGGGTGAGGGAAAAGACGTTGGGGTGTGTTAGTGTGGAGAGGGGGTGAGGGAAACGACAGTAGGGTGTGTTAGTGTGGAGGGGGTGAGGGAAAAGACAGTGGGGGGGTAGTATGGAGAGAGGGTGAGGGAAAAGACGTTGGGTGTGTTAGTGTGGAGAGGGGGTGAGGGAAAAGACGTTGAGGTGTGTTAGTGTGGAGAGGGGGTGAGGGAAAAGACAGTGGTATGTGTTAGTGTGGTGGGGTGAGGGAAAAGAGTGGGGTGTGTTAGTGTGGAGGGGGTGAGGGAAAAGATGTTGGGGTGTGTAAATGCAACACTATCCAACAATACAACACAGTGCAATACAGTGTAATACAATGCAATAAAAAAGAATGCAACGCAATTTAATAAAAAGCAATGCAATGCAAAGCAATGCAACACAATGTCATGAATATGATGCAATGTAAAACAATACAGAAACCATACATACGTCCAACAGCAAAACCAGTAAAAGAAAATGAGGAAGAAGCCAATCGACCGAAGTGAACCCCCAAAACTCTGCCTAATAAGAAGTGTGTGTGTGTGTGTGTGTGTGTGTGTGTGTGTGTGTGTGTGTGTGTGTGTGTGTGTGTGTGTGTGTGTGTGTGTGTGTGTGTGTGTGTGTGTGTGTGTGTGTGTGTGTGTGTGTGTGTGTGTGTGGAAGAGGGTTGCAGGTGTGTATCTGGAACAGATTCTGTAGATAAAAGATAAAGTCCACAACAGGTGCGGTTGGAATAACACTACTGATTTCTTCAATGATTTTTCCCCCCTTTTTCATGAGAAACTGATGTATACGTTTTATGCCAATCAGTGTGCTGCGTGTGCTGCGCTTGTCTGGCTGCGCGTGAGCGCGCGCGCGCGCGTGCGTGTGTGTGTGTGTGTGTGTGTGTGTGTGCGTGCATGCGTGCGTGTGTGTGTGTGTGTGTGTGTGACTGTGATTTTACATGCGTGCGGGTGGCACAAGTGTGGGATGACTTCTCCAGATGAAATAATTGCCACATATTCGTGGAAAAGATATTGAAAATCCAGCACGGAGAAAGATGGCTTGAAGTATATCAGGCAGAAAGCCGGAATACCACAGAGGGAGTTTTCATCGACCAAGCTGACTGAAATATTTGTATTTGTATTTCTTTTCATCACAACAGATTTATCTGTGTGAAATTCGGGCTGCTCTCCTCAGAGAGAGCGCGTCGCTATACTACAGCGCCGCCCTTTTTTTTTCTTTCTTTTTTTATATTTTTTTATGTGTGTGTGTGTGTGTGTGTGTGTGTGTGTGTGTGTGTGTGTGTGTGTGTGTGTGTGTGTGTGTGTGTGTGTGTGTGTGTGTGTGTGTTTTCTTGCGTGCAGTTTTATTTGTTTTTTCCTATCGAAGCGGATTTTTCTACAGAATTTTTTCCAGGAACAACCCTTTTGTTGCCGTGGGTTCTTTTACGTGCGCTAAGTGCATGCTGTACACGGGACCTCGGTTTATCGTCTCATCCGAATGACTAGTGTCCAGACCACCACTCAAGGTCTAGTGGAGGGGGAGAAAATATCGGCGGCTGAGCCGTGGTTCGAACCAGCGCGCTCAGATTCTCTCGCTTCCTAGGCGGACGCGTTACCTCTAGGCCATCACTCCACATAGACTGAAATATCATGGGGAGAGAAGTTTCAGTTTCAGTTTCTTAAAGAGGCGTCAATGAGTTTTTGGGAAAAACAAAAACACAGCAACACATACACGTTACACCCCATCTGCTAGGCAGATGCCTGACTTTCAACAATTACCCAACAGGCTAGTGAGGCCCTGAGTGCACGTATGTTGATTTTCCGGTCATAGAGAAAGGTCGAGACCGGGATTCGAACTCTGGCCATCAGGGACTCATATAAGCGTCTTAACCATTTAGCCTCCTTACAGGTAACGGAGAGAGAAACAAACAAACAAAAAGGAAAACAGTGAAAATCATGTGGTGCTTTTTTTTTTTTTTTAAACACAATCTGCTCTACAACCGAAGAAGTGTTGACTGGTGTGTCCGTGACAAGCTTAACCCATTAATGCCCCTCCTCCCCCCCCCCTTTTTTTTTTTCTCAACGTGAAAATTGCATGATTTTAAAGGTCATAGTCTGCAGTGAGCTCATCATATTCAATTGTTTGTTAAAGCTTAGAAAACTGTTATTCAGAAGATAAAATCAGTACGTCCCAATTCTGGGACGGTGGGCACGAATGGGTAGGGGTTTTCCTTGTTTCTATAAATGCACATAGGAATAAAGATGAACAAACTGATGGACTTTTACTGTAGTAAAATACACTTTTCTTGGTAAAAAAACAAAAACAAAACAAAAACAAACAATCGAAAAAAAAAGAAAAGAAAAAAAGAAAGCACCGATATTACTCTGTGCATTAAGTATCATTTGTTTGGAAAAAAAAACCCAACATTTTGCAATGAAATCAGCTTTTCAGATAAAGTTGCAACTTACTTCACAAGCGCAATAGGGCAATAAAATAAACTTAGCTACATCAAAGCACATCTGCCTCATTGCTTGAAAATCATTTCAAATCAAACCAAAAATTGAAATGATTATACACAGTCATGAATGTCGAGAAACCAGAATCAGAACAGGTAATGGAAATTTCAGACAACGCTGTTTCATGTTTGTCTCTTTTTGACAAGTCAAAGTTCCACTAGAAACAGGGGAATGTGTGACTTGTGCACCACTGAAGGCATCTGAGCTAGCTTGGTATGGCTCTGCTGAAAACATCTGTCATTGAGCCCGACTCCGCATTTGTCGCAGCGTCGTATAGTGTTCTTGCTACATGATGATGATGCACACACCCCACTCGTGGGTGCAATAGCCGAATGGTTAAAGCGCTGGACATTCAATCTGAGGGCCCTGGGTTCGAATCTTGGTGCACCTGGTGGGTAAAGGGTGGAGATTTTTCCGATCTCCCAGGTCAACATATGTGCAGACCTGCTAGTGCCTGAACCCCCTTCGTGTGTATGCGCACGCAGAAGATCAAATACGCACGTTAAAGATCCTGTAATCCATGTCAGCGTTCGGTGAGTTATGGAAACAAGAATATACCCAGCATGCACACCCCCGAAAACGGAGTATGGCTGCCTACATGGCGGGGTAAATAAAAAAACAAAAAACAAACGGTCATACACGTAAAATGTTACATGTCTGAGTGCGTATGTGTGTGCGTCTGAAATCTGATTGAATGACACAGGAAATGAATGGTGAGCGCCCAGTGGCAGCCGTCAGTCGGCTCTACCCAGGTGGGCAGCCTGTGGTGCAAATGTCCCCGTGTATGTTAAGTGCTTAGAGCTTGGTCTCTGACCGAGGATGGGCGCTATAGAAGTATCCACATCAATCAATCAATCAATCGTGTGGACCATATTTGAACCAGATGGTAAACACGGTCATATCTGACCTCTGATGGGGCATGCTTGTCAAGAGACAACTAATCTCCTTGGACGACCAGATCCTGCATGAGAAGTTCAATCGAAATAAACCCTGACAACTCTCCGTCGCATTGCGAGAAGATCCAAAGGATTGTCCTTGACTGCTCGTGTGGATCTGTAGAGGTGCCATGCTTGCTGAAAAAGAGGTTTAAACCATTGTATCCCTTAAAGCTTAAAAGGAACCAAACGATTACATTTCTTTGTTTCTTATATGTTACAGCTATACCTTTTTCAAGCACCCGGGATGATAAAAGCACATCTTTCATGGAAATTATCATGCATATAAAATAGCAAAGGCTTCTGGATAAAAATTAAGTAACACTTTCATGTGTTGTTACAAGCAGTGTTTGAAATGTGTTTCTGTGTACTATTTCTGTGGAATTTTCAAAGAAACACAATTATTTTGAAACTGTGATACGCATAATCATCAGAAGGAGAGAGACTGACAGACAACCAGACAGGCAGACGGACAGACAGACAGACAGAGACAGAGAAAGAGAGACAAACAGAGACAGATACAAAGGCCAATATATGGACAGGCAGACATGCATAATCATAATTTAGTCGTGTTCTCTCTCTATCTGTCTCTTTTTTTTTTTCTTATTCTTATTACTGTTATGGAAAAACGAAGACATCTGGGCTTGGATTTATTATTTAATCTCTCTCTCTCTCTCTCTCTCTCTCTCTCTCTCTCTCTCTCTCCTGTCATACAGCACTTACTAAGTCGAACAATGGCTCACACATATAAGCAATAATGAAAGTACTGGTGTTCCCATTGCAGATTTTTTGAAGACATTCGATGTGATAGAGCACACTCTTCTTTTGAAAAACAAAATATATATATATATATATATGGCTTTTCTGGGAATACACTTGAATTCATATCCTCGTTCCTATCAGACAGAAGACAAAATTGCGTCCATTAACGAATCTCAATCCGCGTTACAGTCTTATCTATTATGGAGTACCTCAAGGTTCAATGTTTGGTCCAATATCATTTTCTATTTATTTGTATTGTATTTATATTGTGATTGTATTTCTTTTTATCACAAAAGATTTCTCTGTGTGATATTCGGGTATGAAATTCATGATCCATCTTTGAGATATAGATTTCCCACCACGCTAGTCCGTCAGACCAACAAGATTAAGATTCCCATCACAAGAGTAGATCTGTTTAAATTCAGGAGGCTGTTTATGGAATAATATCTTATCCAATTTTAATGTACAGATAAGCATTCAAGAAATCAAAAAAAGATTACCATACACACCTTACGGACAAATGTGTCAACAATCTTACTTGACTTGATTATATATTATTGAATGCACATATGGTTTAGTTGTATGTCTAACCACTATTGTGTCCTACATACTTTTTGTTTTTTTGTTGTTGTTTTTTTTGTTTGTTTGTTTTGTTTTGATGTTTGTTTGTTTTTGTTTAGTTTTTTTGGGTTTTTTTGCCATTTGCATTTTCGTAATTCGATGTTTGCATCAGAATTATGTACATGTGCATGTTTAAATGTGTATGTGAATGTCATGTCCTTACTTCTACATTTTTTTGTTATTTTGTGAATGTTTTGATTCATTTTCATTTTCTGTTTACCCTGAGGGCTGGATAAAAAAGCACATGTATGCTTATTCCACTTCCCTCAATAAAAAAAACAAAAAAACTCCGTTCGTTCGTTCGTTCATTCGTTCGTTCTCTCTCTCTCTCTCTCTCTCTCTCTCTCTCTCTCTCTCTCTCTCTCTCTCTGTTTTGTTTTCACTGACAGGTCTCTGTTTGACCACACTAACGAACGGACGAAAAGCGAATTCGGGCGAGCTGCGGACAGACACAGTCAGAAAGACAGGAAACGGGGGTATATAAATGCACGTGAATGCGAACGTGCAGCCAGGAATTCCACATCCGTGAGGAAGCTTTAAAAAAAAAATAAAAAAAACACACAAAAAAACACCTTCTGACAGAACCGTGATTGCGAGCGCTGTGTGAGTGTACACTGCTCTGTCCATTCTCTCCCTTTGATGTGGAGACCTTGAGAAGAAAGGGCGACAACCATCACCAGCAGGTGTCGCTGTGTCCTGTGGTGTTCGTGTCTTTCCAGGACGAGAGTGAATTCTGCGATGCCTTTTTTATTTTTTTTTATTTTATTTTTTATTAATCATCCGTTTTCCCTAAAACACAGAAGGAGGAGGGTGAAAAGAATGGTTCAGACGCTCATCTGCCAATGCAGTGTCCGTGAGGGATGTCAGTTCGATTCCCGGAGAGGCTGTGTCGTTTCTTGTTTATGTGTTTCGAGGATAAGAGTGAATCCTTCGATGACATTAATAAAAAATCATTTCCTTTTCACTGACAGAGAGGAGGTAGGTGACAGAATGGTCAAAACGCTTATCTGCAAATACAGTGTCTGTGATGGGGTCTTGGTTCGATTCCCAGTATGGCTGTGTCGTTTCTTGTTCGTGTCTTTCGAGGACAGGAGTGAGTGAATTCTACGATGCCCCTACGTTTTATCATTTCCTTTTCACTGAAAGACAGAAGGCGGAAGGTGGCAGAATGGTGAAGGCGCTTAACTGCCAATACAGTGTCCGGTCCGTGAGGGGTCTGGGTTCGAATCCTGCTCTCGCCCTTTCTCCTGAGTTTGACTGGAAAATCAAACTGAAGGTCCAGTTATTCAGATGAGACGATAAACCGAGGTCCCGTGTGCAGCAAATACTTGACGCACTGACAAAAAAAAAAAAAAAAAAAAAAAAAATCTCCCATGGCAAAAAAGCGCTGCCGTCTAGGGGGGAAAATAGTACAGGAAATGCAGTCTGAAAGGTACACAAAATACATGTATATGCATGCAAATAAGGCCGGAGTATCGCGTTACATTATGCTGCTGTCGGGCATCTGCGTAGCAGATGTGGTGCAGCGTATATGGATTTGTCCGAACTCAGTGATGCCTCCTGGAGAGACTGACACTGAAAGACAGCTCTGTTCGCGATGTTGAAACAGTAAAAGGATGAATGCACTGTGGTACTATTGTGGAAAAGCGCGGACGGTAGCTAGGACATATCGCAACACATGAATATGAACGTACACCCATGTTTCGAGTGAAGAAGAGCGTGTGTGCACACAACAAGCATGGGCATAAGTGAAAGAAACACACGAAGGAAGTGATGTTGTCAGGGAAATGTGGTTAGGATGGTAGGCGATGGGGAAACACAAAGAGGGGTTGATGAATAGACAGGCAGACAGACAGAGGCACAGAGAGAGAGGGAGAGAGAGAGGGATGGAGCAAAGAGCAAGACTGGTTGATAGAGTCACAGAGATAGACAGAGAGAGAGAGAGAGAGAGAGAGAGAGAGAGAGAGAGAGAGAGAGAGAGAGAGAGAGATGGAGCAAGGAGCAAGAATGGTTGATAGAGTCACATAGATAGAGAGAGAGAAGAGAGAGAGATGGACCAAAGAGCGAGAATGGTTGATAGAGTCACAGAGATAGACAGACAGACAGACAGACATAGGCAGAAAGAGAGAGAGAGATGGAGCAAAGAGCAAGAATGGTTGATAGTCACAGAGATAGAGAGAGAGAAGAGAGAGAGAGAGAGAGAGAGAGAGAGAGAGAGAGAGAGAGAGAGATGGAAAAAAGATCGAGAATGGTCGATAGAGTCACAGAGACAGACAGACAGACAGACAGACAGACAGACAGAGGCAGAGAGAGAGAGAGAGAGAGAGAGAGAGAGAGAGAGAGAGAGAGAGATGGAGCAAAGAGCGAGAATGACTGATAGTCACACACACACACACACACACACACACACACACACACACACACACACACACACACAGAGGCTGACAGGCAGGCAGACAGATATACAGACAGACATGCAGAGAGACAGACAGACAGCATGTCACCATTTAACTTTGCTGATTGTCATAGCATGGCTGGGGGGGGGGGGGGTGGGGGGGGGAGGGGGGACAAAGTGGAAAACAGTGGGATAGATTATGGTTCCCACAATAGCTGTCCAACAACAGTATGTCATGACAGGCTTAAGACACAGTGCTCCAGCACCACAAACCTTGTATTGTATTATTGTTGGCTACATCTCTTCCATTCCGTTCCCAGCAACAATCCAATGTGCAGGAAAAAAAAAAAAGACCCGTGACAGTGTGAAGAAGCATCATCCACAGTCTTGACAAAATACACATCTGTCTTTCTCTGTCTCTGTTCTTCTGCACAATCTGCTATCACTTCCTGAGGCTGCACCTGCTCCACTGTAGTAACAGTGGCGGTCCATCTGTCTTTGTCTTTCTGGGGGTCTTGTTTCTGTTTGCCTCTCTGTCTGTCTGTCTCTCTGTCTGTCTGTATGTCTGTATGTCTGTATGTATGTACCCGAAAACCGAGAAGAAAAAAAAAACCCGCCACCCCATCTGATCTTACCATTAGCAAATTTATATCGGATTTCATCATGTTCCGTTTTAGTATAAATGAATGAAAAGTAACTCAGCGTTATCGACATGTTTTGGAAAAAAAGAAGGTTCATGTGGATATTGAACCGAAACCGAATTACATGTATCAACAGTCTATCCTAATAACGATCTCACAAAATTCACAAAATGAGTACAAACATCATAACATGATTTCAAACTTCTCCATACGCAATACGTGATGGGGTTGTGTTTTTTGTTGTTTTTTGTTTGTTTTTTTTTGTTTTGTTGTTGTTGTTGTTGTTGTTTTCCCCTTTTCATTTTAGAAATAAATAAAACCATTTGGATGTAAGAAAAATGAGTGAATAGGGAAAGGAGACAGAGGCGACGAGGTAGAAAGAGAGAGAAGAGAGAGAGACAGCACACAGACAGACAGATAAACAGACAGTCAGACATACAGAGAGGCAGAGAGAAGGCGCGGGGGGAGGGGGGGGGGAGAAAGGCGTAAAGAACTTGCCTATATATATATATATATATATATATATATATATATATATATATATATATATATATATATATATATATATATAGAGAGTGACAACAGAGAAGATACATAATGTGTGTCAATGGACACCAGCATTAATATGTTTAACCCTAAGCTCATGCAAGATGTCAAAAACCAGTCGTTACCATTTCTGTTGTAAAACGAAAACCAGAAGTTGACCAGAGATGTTGCCATGTTTATTTCTTTGTGCATTGAGACAAAGAGAACAGCACCGCGAAGTCATATGCTAAACCCCCCCCCCCCAAAAATCCACTGTTCTTGGGCTTTTTTCTTTGAGTTTCCTTGATCTCTGTTGAACTCAGTGTTGTATATTGAGTGATTGGTTTGTTCTTCCTGTTTTGATTCTTAGGTAAGAAGACGTGTGTGCGACAAGTACACGCTAAATGTAGGTAAATATAAATCGGTGAAATTGCATTAAAATTATTGCCTTCTTTTCTATGTGTCTGTCTGAAAGGTGAACCCCTTAAACTCAGAGACTGACGAACGGTCCTGTTCCAGACTGTCTGCTCTTCTATTCAAAGACTGCAAGCAGGTGATCTGTCAGTTCGTCACGCATTTCCGAATACTGCTTTCTCCGCTTAATCTGATCAAGTTTTTTTTTTTTAAAGATTTATAACTTCTCTCGTAGAAACATCTAAGTACACACTTTGGCAAGTATATACACAGATCATATAAACACACGCACGCACGTACTACACACATATACAAACACAGACACAGACACACACACACACACACACACACACACACACACACACACACATATATATATATATATATATATATATATATATATATATATATAGATATATATATATACACACGCACTCACGCACCCGTCGTTCATCATTTTAATACTTTTCAATGCAAATTGAAATTAGGGATATATATATATATATATATATATATATATATATATATACAGAGAGAGAGAGAGAGAGAGAGAGAGAACTCGAATTCGAACTCGAATAGTTTAATCAGTATAGGCTATGGCCCCTTCTGAAGGGGGTACAGTATTTGTGAATAATTCACACAAATTCACACAAATGAGTAACTCATTGAAACAATAATATACTGACAGAAGGCATTACAAAAGCAGTTAGCTAAATCAGTTAAGCATAATGGTGCGTCTCTTAAAAAGCTTTGTATGGTTATACATTCCTTACTATTGGTTAACTTCGAGATGCCATAAGCAACGCAGCCCGGAACAGGGAAGGATCCTGACAATACTTTTGTGGAATGTACTGTATACGTAAATCACGATAAACCTGACAACAGAGCAGAAAATGTTTTTCATCTTCATTTTCGTTATTACACAGAGGACACAATAAATTCACACCTGTATACATTTTATAACGGTTATGATGTACCATGATGTCCGATATTCCACATCTAAATCTTGTCATAAAATACCTTATATGTCTGTCAATATCAAGCAGTAGATATTGCTCACAATTTACAGATGATTTAAATGTTCTATAAAAAGAATATCTATCACTGCACTGCACATGTTCTTCCCAGTTTTGCCATCTACTATCAATCAGTCGTTGACGAAGTTCTTTTAAAAAGACATTTGTGTTTTCAACACCTTGATTTATCCATACAAAACCGAATCCATTTTCAAACAAAAATTCTCTAATACCAGAAACCCAAGACTTTTTTACCACGTAATTCCAAGTCAAATAACATTTTATACGCTTTATATGTAACCTTTCTTCACTCATACGTACAATCTTTAACCAGTATCTAACACATTGCAAGAATGAATTTATATATATTGGGTAACGACCTGTTTCTCCGTACACAAAATCATTTGGTGTTTTGATATGAACCCCCCCAAAATTTCTTAAGAGCAAATAGATGAACTTTTTCTATGTATATAGCAGCTTTGTCTAAACTCCATATTTCAGCACCATACTGAGCAAATGGTTGTACTTGGGCATCAAACAGTTTTAAGAACACAATTAATGACTTATTATTCAACATAAACAATTTTTGCAAAATACATAACAAGGCATTTTTTGCTCTGCTTGCAAGGTCCTGACAGGCACACGTAAAGCTTAGGCGAGTAGAAAAGAATATTCCAAGATATTTGTAATAATTCACAATAGACATGAGTTGACCATTAAAATACCATCTTTCTCTTGCTGCCAATTAACTACCCTTCCTGAAAACCACAATAGTACTCTTTTTCATATTAACATGAATTTGAAGTCTGGAAGTTGCATTGTATAGGTTATTCAATTGAGTTTGAAGGCCAACTGGGGTTTCAGACACCAAGGCAATATCATCAGCAAGCAACAATATAAATAATTAAATGACATCAGGAGAGAGCGTTGCACCATGTCTTCCATTGGCAAGTATTTCTAAAGCTAATTCGGTTATGAATAATGAGAAAAGAACAGGGCTACACGCATCTCCTTGTTTAACATCTTGTGTACATATAATATAGTCTGTAAATTCATTACCAGATCTCACTTTTGACTTAACAACATTATACATGCTCTTAATCCATCGATACAGCTTACCCTTAATACCGTTCTTTTGAAGTATTGGCCAAAGTAATTTTCTGGAAACAGAATCAAAGGCTTTTTCAAAATCTATAAAGGCTACGTACAATTTACGATTTAATGAAAACTGGTTGTATAATGGCTAGAAGTGTAAACATCTGATCGACAGTTTGACAATCTTTTTTGAAGCCAGCTTGATATTCACAGGTGATGTTGTTCTCTTCTATCCATTTTTTGCAATCTGCTATTTATAACTGAACTTTACATTTTGCTACTTATATCACAAATGGAAATCCCTCTATAATTACCAGGATCATCAACTGCTTCTTTCTTAAAAAGTGGAATAATGATAGATTCTGTCCAATTTGTTTGATACATTCCCTTATCAAATGAAGCACTGAAAAATATAACAACAAACTCAACAATAACATCACCACCATATTTAAACAGTTCTCCTATCATTCCATCTGGGCCAGCAGATTTTCCATTCTTAAGTTTATTAATTGCTGTAATAACTTCATCTCTTGAGATAGGACTATCTAAGCAACTATTTTCATTCATCATTTCTACATCTTTTTCTAAGAGTTCTTTGAAGTGTTGATACCATTCACCAATTGAAATGTTGTTGCTACTTGTACGAGTTCTCTTGCATGAAATTCTGTGTGTATTTTGCCAAAAATCAGTTTTATCATGCATGGAGCTAATCAAATTACACACATATATATATATATATATATATATATATATATATATATATATATAGAGAGAGAGAGAGAGAGAGAGAGAGAGAGAGAGAGAGAGAGAGACAACACAGAGAGAGAGACAGACAGACAGACAGACAGACAGAAGGTGTTAGATGAGGAGAGACACAGACACAAAAACAGAAACACATAGTGAGATACAGAGACAGAGATAAGATAGACAGACACAGACACAAACACAGACAGACACACAGAGAGAGGGGGGAGGGGGGGGATGAGGCGACACACATTTGTTCCAATTCCTGTACACATAACACAGATGCCACCATACATACACTGTTATGCGTCGAGCAACGTTACGTTTCCATGGATATTATTGGCAAACAATCAGACAGGCCTCACCATCATACACACACACACTAAGATGACAACAGAGTCGTAGATCCTTGTCTGTCGGACAGACGTTTCCAGTCGACGTTGTGCTGCCATTACTTCTTTATCTGCGGCGTTAACGGGTGCTCTCAAGTCTGGCACTGCACTAAGGTGCTGTCTCTGTCTCTCTGTCTCTGTCTCTCTCTCTCTCCTGATGAACGTAGCAGGCGTCTGATTCTTCTCATACGTTTCCTCTTTCTCTCTCACCCTCTATTTCTCTCTCATTCTCTCCCTTCTCTCTCTCTTCACCCCTCCCCCTCTCTCTCTCGCTCTCTCTCGCTCTCTCTCTCTCTCCCCCACGCACTCTACTACATCTTCTATCCATCCATCTCTCGATCTCTTCCTCTCTCTTGACTTTTACATTGTGTAACTCCCCCCACCCAACCTCTCCCCCATCCCCCCACACACACTCCCTCTAGCCGTCTCTTTCAGATAACTTCTCTCTATCCTGTTTCTCAACCCCCCATCCTGCCCTCTATGCTCTCCGTAGCTGTTTCCCCCTTTTTTTACCTTCACCCCATGCCCTCAACCTTCCCACCCTCTGCACCCTCCCTCACCTCTTTTCACCCCCACCCCCCCTCCAGAGAAGACATCAAATGAGCCCCTCCACCCTCACCTCCCCCCCCCTCCCCACCCCGCTCCCCCCACGACGACGACCACCACCACCCAGCTTTTCTTGTGCTTTTCCAAGTCCACTTAGCTCATGGAAGAGTTAGGTCTTGGGCAGCCAGACACCAGACGTATAGAACACCTCGTGTACCCGCAGGAATAGGAATGTACAGGGATCTGAGTCCATCGACAAATTCGTTTGGATGAAAGAGAAAAAGGAAGAGAGAATCGATCCCAACTACTGCTCTGAGCTTGGCTTGTCTGTGTCTGAGATGAGAGCTAGCTTGCTATTTTTTTTTTTTTTTTTTTTTTTTTAAACCTACGTTCTGACTGGAGCCGGTTTGCTGGATGGAAGAAAGGAAGACACCTTCCCCCTCCTGCCCCCCCCCCCCCCTTCCCCCGTCTCCCAAGCCCAATAGTCTTCTAGTCATCCACTTCCAGCTCTCATCCCGGTACTTACATTGCCTTAACCTTTCACCTTACTCCTTTCTGACAGATATGTCGGTATAAATAAAATCAGAGGCAAAGCCTTCAAGACTCACTCGCGCTTCGCGCTTTATAAAGTCAAGGAATCACGAGGAGGAAAATAAAAAAAAAGAGATTTAAAAATCGTTTTAAAAAAAGTGCTCTGTATTAAATATGATATACAAGATAAGCTTGGGAGAAGAAAAGAAAAGAAAAAAAAAAAAAAGAAAGAAAAGAAAAAGGTATGCAAGCGGGATCGAACCATGCAAGTTCAGTTCCGAAGCAGGCAGACTAATCATAGTAATCACCACTGCTGCAGCGCATCTGACCTCATTTGCCTGATTTTATGACTCAAAGCAGTGTTGACGTTTTCTTCTCCGTGCGATGAATAGATCTGATTGTACTGGGCATAATAACGCCGTTTAAATGTGTGTTTTATTATATCTCGATAATTCTTTTATTTCGGCGGGAAAGGAGATTTTGCTATCCCTACAAGCACAAAGCAAATAAGCAAATAAATATAAAACATGAACACACACATTCACACATACACCCACACATGCATAACAGATATGCCCCCAAAACGCAGTTTCATAGATATGAAAGCACAGTCAAATACATATAAACGTACATGAGCTCCAACACACACACACACACACACACACACACACACACACACACACACACACACACCACAAATTTCCTTGCACCTCCTCTACCCCCTCATTTATGTATGTACGCTTATATATATATATATATATATATATATATATATATATATATATATATATATATTTTTTTTTTTTTTTTTTTTTTTTTTTTTTTTTTTCCAAGGCCTGACTAAGCGCGTTGGGTTACGCTGCTGGTCAGGCATCTGCTTGGCAGATGTGGTGTAGCGTATATGGATTTGTCCGAACGCAGTGACGCCTCCTTGAGCTACTGATACTGATACTGATACAAAGCAACACATGGCAGATCTCTAGATCTGCACGAACCAGCCGAGGCCTACAACGAGCTGAAAGAAACGATCTTTTTTTTTTCTTTTTTTTTTTTCGTTTTTTGTCAGTTAATTCAGTGTCCACTTTAGATTATTCACAGCAGCAAACACGTCGATGGTGTAGTTAGTATTACTGTATGCGTTCTGTCCAGAATTTGTATCATGTCTTTGAACAGGCCTTCAACCTACCTGCTTGTATGCCCAACTCAGTGGGAAGCGGTTTTTAGAATTTTTTTTTTGGATTTCGGAACAAACCTCAACGAAATAAACCGTTAATGAATCAGAAAAAAACCCAGCTTAATTCGGGAGACATACAACCTGTTACTGGTATGACAGTGAATATTTTTTTCACTCTATTTTAAAGTCAAATTTGGTATTGGTAGAAAAAGTATTTCCAGAGAAAATGGCAATGTTAAAGTTTACCACACACACACACACACACACACACACACACACACACACACACACAAACAAACAACCGATCACCGGGTTAAAGTGTAAACAAAGTGAGCCAACAAGAAGACGTTGCTGAATGTTAGAAACCCCTTTAATGCGAAGGCATGGTAGATAGAGAGCAAGAATTCGCCAAGCTTCTTAAGAACACTGGGTGAAACAGACAAGGCATGAAAATCAGTGTCGAAAAGACCAAGTTGATGGCTAGCCACACCACCACCATTGCTGTTGACTGTGGACTGAAGCTAGGAACTGAAAGTAGAAATCCTTCAAGTGGTGTTACCCGCTGAATTGTTGCCTCCTCTGAATTGTCGCCGGCGACAAAGTTCCGGAGCTCAGTTTACCACTGATTTTTCACTGGTTTGCTGATTGTCGCCAGCGACAATTCAGCGGCTAACAATCCTCCGCTTAGTTGTCGCCAGGTCGGCGACAATTGTCGCCGGTCGACGACATATCAGCGGATCCGCGACAATTCAGCGGTTAACCGAGCTCCGCCAAATTATCGCCGGCGACGATTCAGCGGAGGCGACAATTCAGCGGACAACAAGCGTAGCAAAGACAACGCCAGCTACATTGACATGTTCCATGGTCCCGTACACAAGCGGAATACGGACCCTCACGACGAATCCAAGCCGCCAGGGAAATGGTGTGTTGTCACACGGTGGTAAACAGCCATTACACCTAACCAAGAAGGAGCACATTGGACCATACCAAGATCTGCTGACATCAGTAAAACAGAGATCTTAACTGCTAAGGTCACTTGTGGGAAAACCATTTGCATAAACACAAGATGGCATTTGACACACAACTAACACACATGGAGGAATCTGGAGAACAATTTTTCTGTGCGGCGCGACGATAAGTCTTCACAAAGTTAATGGTGAAGAAGAAGAAGAAGACGAAGATGAAGAAGAAGAAGAAGAGGAGGAGGACAGGATGATGACCGTTTTCACTCCAGCCATACAGGCAGTCATGCTTCGTTTTCGGGAAGGAGAGTGCATTCCGGGTATGTTCTTGTTTTCTTAACTCCCGGAACGCTGACATGGATTACGGAATCTTTAACGTTCGTATTCTATGCGTATACACACAAAGGGGGTTCCGACACTAGCAGGTCTGCACATCTGTTGACCTGGGATATGGGAAAAATCTCCACCCTTTACCCACCAGGCGCCGTAACCTGGATACGAACCCTGGACCCTCCGATATAAAGTCTAGCGCTTTGACCACTCGGCTGTTGCGCATGAAAAAAAGAAAAAAGACAAAAAGGATCATCTGCGTCATAACTCTGATGGAGTAAAGGAACAAACCTTGCTCTCTGCAGACATGATAGCCGTGAGACATAATTACATCTGTCAGATGAAGTCCATGCATATCTTAACTGGGACCCTATAGCCACATGCAAGTTCACACCAAACGCCCGGACTACTATGAAATAAGATGACCACTGTTGCGAGCCTTTTTTTATTATTATTTTTTTAAATTTATTTTTTAAAGTTTTTCATTTCTAACCTGCAAAGATCGATTCGTTATGATATATGAGTGAGACGTCAGATCGGTTGATGTTTTCCAAATTGCCCTTATGAGCAAAAGTTTTGTGTTCACCAAAATGTCATCCTTTCAATATCGTGGAGAGAGATTTGGTCCTGTTGGAAGTTCAATTGACGCCTTACAGAAAACGATAATCACTGCAAACACCAACCTCACTCACCGCCATCAGAACAAGATTTGTTGACTGCAGTGGGGAACACCTACAGGGAGATAAAAAAAGAGATGGAGAGGGGGAAGGGGGTGGGAAGGGGAGGAGAAAGAGGAGATGGAGGAGAAGGAGGAGGAGCAAGAGGGGGATGATCACGAGAAAAGGAGAAAGGATGAAGCGAAAAGGAGTGAGTCTTGACTCCAACTCCACAAGGTCCTGACAAAATCATATTTCTCTCTTTGCCTCCATCTCTCTTTCCCTCCCCCTTTATCTCTTAATCTCTTTCTGTCTGTCTGTCTGTCAGTCTCTGTCTCTGTCTCTCTCTCTGTAAACATACTATAAAAATTAGTCACATACACATTAATCCAACAGTGATCTCTCTCTCTCTCTCTCTCTCTCTCTCTCTCTTTCTGTGTGTGTGTGTGTGTGTGTGTGTGTGTGTGTGTGTGTGTGTGTGTGTGTGTGTGTGTGTGTGTGTGTGTGTGTGTGTGTGTGTGTGTGTGTGTGTGTGTGTGTGTACGAAAACAAAATTCCCAATGAGGAAACGAAAAAAAAGAAAGAAGAAAAAAAAAGAGTCAGTGGTAATAGTATGGACATTTGCA
>NC_134880.1:15029852-15032352 GCF_041734735.1 Babylonia areolata | reverse complement strand
GCTGTATTCTCCAGTCTGTTTATACCCCAAACATCAGATGCATACGACAGAACAGGTTGTACCTTTACATCAAAGTTGGGGGGTGTGGGGGAGGGGGGGAGGAGGGAGGGAGAGAGACGGACAGACGGACATATAGACAGAGACAGAGAGAAACAGATACAACAGAGACAGGAACATACAGGCACAGAGACAGAGACAGACTTATCAGAGAGTCAGCGTTACAGCGACACTGACATAATCAGACTGACCGACAGACACTGACATAGACAGACAACCCGATACAGACATTGACATAGACAGAAAGACCGACACAGACACTGACATAGACATGCATATCATTATAATAATTATTATTATAATTATTATCAGTATCATCATCATCATCTTATCTTATTTTATTTTATTTTATCTTGCTTATTTTGTATTAACTTACTTATCTATTTGTTTTTGTTTTTCTTTTTTTTCCCTTTTTTTTCCTTAAGGCCTGACTAAGCGAGTTGGGTTACGCTGCTGGTCAAGCATATGTTTGGGCAGATGTCGTGTAGCGTATATGGATTTGTCTGAACGCAGTGATGACTCCTTGAGCTACTGATACTGCCATGGACAGATCGACCGACACAGACACTGACATAAACAGACCGACACAGAGACAGACACAGAGTGTAAGAGGACCACACACACAAAAAAAAATAAAAATAAAATAAAATAAATAAAATAAAATAAAAGCAGGAAGTAGTGTAGAGACACACGTACACAGAAGTACTCATCAGTAGCTAGAAATACATTCCAGTCACGGAAGAAATCAATACCCCACCTCCCTGCTGTATCCCCCCCCCCCTCTTGCCCCCACTCCCCTATTCATATGGCCTGTGCCACATCTTCCTGCTGACCATCTATCCCCTAGTGGGGGCCTCCTCCCTCTCCGGCCTCTGGCTGCAGAAACAAAAGGGGGTGGGAGTGGGGGAGGGGAAGGGGAAGGGGAGAGGAGGCCTGAG
The DNA here is from genome assembly GCF_041734735.1 of Babylonia areolata. NCBI lineage: Eukaryota > Metazoa > Mollusca > Gastropoda > Neogastropoda > Buccinidae > Babylonia > Babylonia areolata. The sequence goes on along the minus strand of NC_134880.1, from coordinate 15,031,357 downwards.
GAAACTGTCTCTCGAGGTGTGCCATGTCCATCATCCTGTTGGGAACTGAGACAGACATGACTCTTGAGGTGTACCATGTCCATCATCCTGTTGGGAACTGAGACAGACATGACTCTTGAGGTATGCCATTTCCATCATCCTGCTGGGAACAGAGACAGACATGACTCTTGATGTATGCCATGTCCATCATCCTGTTGGGATCTGAGACAGACATGACTCTCGAGGTATGCCATGCCCATCATCCGTGAACTGGACAACAACTGCTCGAGTGCATGCCAATGTACACAACCGTGCTGTCACCTGAGGCAGTATCATGTTGTACCTATATGCATGAATTACTTTTTTCATCATTTTGGCAGAGACAACATTTGATGCCTGGGTTCTTTCATGCGCCAAGTCGTGCGCATCATGGACCTCTCGTTTTTTTGAACTCGTCGAAGACTACACGCACCAGTTTATTTTCCATCAAATCTGTTGGGAATGAGGAAATGAACTATGGAACCTATCATTGTTTCCAACTATGGCGGTATTTTGATCATCTGTAGTTTATACAGTACTATAACATTTCAAACGAGTTTATAAGTAGGTGTGCACCATATTCACCATACACTTATTGCGCTTCACGTATACCAAGATCGTACATGCTATAAATGATGTTTCCTGTATTCATCCATTGTTATGACCAAATCAGATGCATACGCGAAGGTATGTCATCCACATCAAAGGTGGGGGGGGGGGGGGGGGGGAAGGGGCGAGAGACAGACATTGACGAGACAGAGAGAACATGATCACACCGTAGAGGAACTACGGACAAGACAGACATTTCAGAGAGTTCGCTTCCACATCATATGAAGAGAACAGAACATGACATAAGACTGACTCGAGGTAACTGCCATGCAATCAACCCTCTGACATGACATAGCGAAACAGACACGCACTGAGTAGACATGCATATCCATTATAATGAATAGACAGAATATCTATAGTATCCATTCCATCATCTTAATCTATATAATACTCTTGATGTTCATGTCCATCATCCTGTTATATTGATAACATACTTCTGATGGTATTTGTTTTCTATTTTTCCCTCTTTTTCCTTAACTGACAAGCGAGTTGGGTACGCTGCAGTCCAAGCATCTGTGTGCAATGTAGTGTACGTATATGGACTTTGTCCGAACGCAGGTGTCCTGAGCTACTGATACGATACTGATACTGATAGCCATAGACAGACGACCGACAGACACTGACACAGACAGACCGACACAGAGCGAACGAGTGTAAGAGGACCACAAAAAAAACATAAAATAAAATAAAATAAAATAAAAGAAGGAAGTAGTGTAGAGACACGCGTACACAGAAATACTCATCAGCAGCTAGAAATACATTCCAGTCACGGAAGAAATCAATACCCCACCTCCCTGCTGACTCTCGAGGTATGCCATGTCCATCATCCTGTTGGGAACTGAGACAGACATGACTCTCGAGGTATGCCATGTCCATCA
>NC_134880.1:15014852-15019852 GCF_041734735.1 Babylonia areolata | reverse complement strand
GAGAGAGAGAGAGAGAGTGAGTGAGATAGATAGAGAGAGAGAGAGTGGGTGAAATAGATAGATAGATAGATAGATAGATAGAGAGAGAGAGAGAGAGAGAGAGAGAGAGAGAGAGAGAGAATAATAAAATAAGATAAAATAACTTTCCACCCGGCTTTCTCATACACGCCCTTGTTTCCTCGAAGAAACATCTTTTTTTTTTTTTTTTCTTTTTCTTTTTCCTCCAATTGCTTTACTGGCCCAGCGGCAGTTATGTGTGCTGAATAACGCATAACGCATTGTAACTCCGTGAACATAATAGCGTACGCTGGAAGCCTCCGCATTTCCCGCCACTCGAAATGAGCGCTCATCCTTCGCGGTCTTCATGATAGCCCCTCATCCTTTCGCACACACTAACTCACACGCACGTATACACAGACACAGACACACACACACACACACACACACACACACACACACACACACACATGCACATATACAAATACATACTCACGTGCAAACGCACCACGTAAGCAGGCAGGCAAGCACGGACCCACATTGCGAAATAGCATTGCTTCAGATAAAAAAAAAAAAACATTGTGAAATTGCATAGCTTCGGATAACAGCATAATGCAATTGCATAGCTTCAGATAACAGCATAATGTAATTGCATAGCTTCAGATAACAGCATAATGTAATTGCATAGCTTCAGATAACAGCATAATGTAATTGCAGAGCTTCAGATAACAGCATAATGTAATTGCATAGCTTCAGATAACAGCATAATGTAATTGCAAAGCTTCAGATAACAGCATAATGTAATTGCAAAGCTTCAGATAACAGCATTGCCTTACTGCATAGCTTCAGGTACCAAACAAACAAACCAACCCACAGGCAGACAGGCAAGACAAACGTACCAGCCAAATCAACAACAACAACAACAATACACCCACCAGAAACCAGAACCTAAATGAATGGAATTACACATTGTGGAAGATCGTTTTAGCATAACGCCTTCTACTTGTGTCCATCTATATCCGCCACATCATTATGATTTTCTTTATTTTCTCTATTTCTCTCTCTCTCTCTCTCTCTCTCTCCCCCCCCCCCCCCCCCCCACGAAGAATCCTCGTTAAGACTCCGGTAGCTGAAGGCTTAGAAATCCTTCGATCATCTCTGTTCATTCTCATCTCGGTGTAACGCGCCTTTTCCGTGTCAGAAGCATCTTTGGAGGTGGGGTTATTGTTGGGGTTTTTTGTTGTTGTTTTTTTTTAATGACGTGACATTTTTGTCTCTTGCGCATCGCCATTCCGTTCCGTACTTTTGCTTCTAAGTCTGGAATCAAGAGGGGGGGTGGAGTGGAGAGGGGGGGGGGGGATAAAAAGATCTTTTTCCATCTCGGGTTTTGTACAGAGTAATCACATGGCAGTTTGAGAGAGAGAGAGAGTGAGGGCGAGATCGAGAGAGAGAGAGAGGGAGAGAGTGAGAGAGAGAGAGCGATGGCGAGATCGAGAGAGAGAGGGTGACGGTGAGATCGAGAGAGATAGGGCGAGAGAGAGAGAAAGAGAGAGAACGAGGGCGAGATCGAGAGAGAAAGAGAGAGAAGGAAAGAGACAGAAAGAGGAAGAGAGAGAAAGAGAGAGACAAAGAAAGAAAGAGAGAAGGGGGTAGGGCGAGAGGGAAGGGGGTGGTGGTGGCAGGGGTGTAGTGGGTGGGAATGGACAGGCAGACAGAGACACAAAGACAGACAGACAAAGACAAAGACAAAGACAGTGACAAAGAGGAGCGATGAGCAATCGGCCAGGAGGCTAACACAGAATGACACACGTGATGCTGATTGGTCAACAGCTGACATAGAATGACAGTCGTGATGCTGATTGGTCAACAGTTGACACAGAATGACAGTCGTGATGCTGATTGGTCAAAAGCTGACATAGAATGACAGTCGTGATGCTGATTGGTCAACAGTTGACACAGAATGACAGTCGTGATGCTGATTGGTCAACAGTTGACACAGAATGACAGTCGTGATGCTGATTGGTCAACAGTTGACACAGAATGAAAGACGTGATGCTGATTGGTCAACAGTTGACACAGAATGACAGACGTGATGCTGATTGGTCAACAGTTGACACAGAATGAAAGACGTGATGCTGTTTGGTCAACAGCTGACACAGAATGACAGACGTGATGCTGATTGGTCAACAGCTGACAGATAATGAAAGACGTGATGCTGATTGGTCAACAGCTGACACAGAATGACAGTCGTGATGCTGATTGGTCAACAGCTGACACAGAATGACAGTCGTGATGCTGATTGGTCAACAGCTGACATAGAATGACAGTCGTGATGCTGATTAGTTAACAGTTGACACAGAATGACAGACGTGATTCTGATTGGTCAACAGTTGACACAGAATGACAGACGTGATGCTGATCGGTCAACAGCTGACACGGAATGACAGACGTGATGCTGATTGGTCAACAGCTGACACGGAATGACAGACGTGATGCTGAATGGTCAACAGCTGACACAGAGTGACAGTCGTGCTGTATATTGTTCAACATCCAGAAACGTTTGTGCGAACGTTTCTCTGAATTGACTAAATCTCTCTCTCTCTCTCTCTCTCTCTCTCTCTCTCTCTCTCTCTCTCTCTCTCTCTCTGTATGTGTGTGTGTGTGTGTGTGTGTGTGTGTGTGTGTGTGTGTGTGTGTGTGTGTGTGTGTGTGTGTGTGTGTGTGTGTGTGTGTGTGTGTGTGTGTGTGTGTGTGCAACCAAGCGTGTACCTAAAAAAAAGTGTGTTTCTAAAACGCACAAAAAGAAACAAAAGCCTTACTTGTGAATACCTGTTCTCTATTCATTTTAATGCTTTCCATAACATAAGGAGTTCATTTGTTGTTCATGTATATACCCCCAGTGCCTAATTTGAGGTCACATGATTAATTCCTCTTGATCATTCTTTGAATTGTATGATGATATGCTTGATTACACATGGCAAGTGCGTGTTGGTGCCAACCTGCAAAAATGCTTTTCTTTCTTCCAAGCTAAATTTCCTTCACTTGATGGCAGATATCCAGGCATATTTTCGTTATTCCAGACTGGATCTCATGAAAAGCTGCATCGACAAGCAACTGGGCGAAATATGCTGAGGAACAGATGTTGTTAAATATATCTACCAGTGTCTACATCTGAAAAGACGATAACGCGATCCTGCAGTCTCCACTGTCAAGTGATGCATAAATCATTATAATATTATGTCTCATTCTGCCCGAAAGCGCCATGTTGTGTCTAAAGAACTTCCCAAATTCATCGGACCTCCCGGGAGATAAACTGTACGTCCTGATGTGCAGAGAGAGAAATGTCCCACCCTGTTGTGTGGGTCAGGTACAGACAGACACGCTTCACACATACCCTAGTATTTAGGTAACAACATTCGAGTACAGATCAGCTCTGCAGACTAAATGAACAATTGTGATTTAGATAAATGTCACGTATGTCTTTTCACTGAGTTTAAGAACATCCGCTTTTAAGGATTTTGCAGTGGGTTAATCATTAACTCAGGTAGAAGAGTGCCCATGGAAAGGACGTGCTGTCGTATCGTTGTTTACTTATCAATTCAAGTTTCAGCCTGTCTACATACCAGCCGTGTGCAATGTTTCTGATTACTGCTGGAGAAAGATAGTTGCACGACAAATTTTGGTAAGTTTTTTATGGAAGAAAAACAGCGAAGACAACCAACAAGCACTGAAAAACGCGGAACTCAACCCACCTGAAACTGATTAGACAGCCAAGCATTCATTATAAATTATCTATATAGCGTCATTGGGGCACCGCAGAAAATAAGGTTCAACAGATTCCTCCAGGTCTGTCAGTCGTGTGTCAAAGCCAGGGTCTCCGTGAAAGGTTTTCCTCTTCAATCTGCAGTGAAGTCAGTCCATCGCTGTTGTTGTTGTTGTTGTTTATTTGTTTGTTATTTTTGTGTGTGTTTGTTGTTGATGATGTTGTTGATGATGTTTTTTTTCTGTCTTCCTCTCCCACTCCATCCCTCAACAGTTCCTTAGAGATTTGTTTTGGCAAGGTCTTTAGGTTTTGTAACGTGGACATACCAGCGTAGCGTTTCTTCGTAACTGATGTCAGCAAATTTTCATCAAGGTCCAATTAGGTGCTTGGTGTTTGACACACTGTTTAGTTGGAAATGTGATAAGTGTATCAGATGTTCAGTATCTTGCTATAACACCATGACTGGAATTTCTTCTTCCGAAATCCGCCATGAAAGTCCATGTCTAGCAAACAGGTAGGAAAATGAACTGCATCAGTGCAAGCAGGAATCTGATCTTGTGTTTCTTGGAAATGTTGCTGTCCATCCATACAGGGATTTTTTCAGTCTGATGATGTAGTCTTCGCTACACTTGAAATGATTTTTGGTTTGGATCTTTCATTGCTGCTGATGAATCCCAGGTGGGTGAACTGTTGTAAAGTTCCAAACTTCTGTCATATCACTAGTGATGGTGGCGTTGTGGCAGGCTGGTGGCACATTAATTCAGCACTGATGTCCATGCCACACTTTGTTGCTGTTTCATTCAGTCTTTTAACAAACCTGGGTCAGTTCTTTATCACTGCTTGCCAAGCCATCACTGTCTTTTGCGAAAGAAAGCTTCGTGATGGTACTTCGCTTCCTCCATTGACATGAGCTCCAAGCGCGTCAGTCATGATGTGTTCCAGGAATATGTTAAACAGCACAGAAGGCGGGACGCAGCCCTGACGGACTCCGACTGAAGTTTAGAAACACTCTACAATAGTACCCTGTGTGAGTACCGCACTGTTTGCTTTGGGGATTTTGTGTTTAATGGTGTTGATAAGCTTTTGCATGATTTTATTTTTCCTTTGTGGCACTTTGTGCTTCCTACCAGACGCTGTCAAACGAATCATTGAAGGTACGAGGACTTGGCAAAATTCCCACTTTGTGTTGGAGATGTTTTTCGCAAAGTGTACGCAGGTTAAAGATCTTGTCGATAGCTCT
>NC_134880.1:14997352-15004852 GCF_041734735.1 Babylonia areolata | reverse complement strand
AATAAATCAATAAATAAATAAATCTTAAATAAATAAATAAACAACAATATCAACAACAACAAAAACAAACGAACAATTAGAACAGAAGGCCTGACATACCCAACCCCCACAGTACATAATAAACCTGATCAGGAGACAAAGCGAGAGGGACATATTATCAGGATGGAGTTCAGCACTGGTTGCCAGGCCAGTGCATGCCACTCTTCCTGCTCCTGGGCCGTTCCTCTTGCCGACTTTATGAGGCGAAAACACACACACACACACACACACACACACACACACACACACACACACACACACACACACACACACACACACACAAATTCGCCGATTCAGATCACCCCGGAAACACAAAGCATACATCAACATTGCGAGGTTGAACGAATGAGGCACACAATCATGTCCAAGATTGAAGGGAAGAGAGAGAGAGAGAGAGAACTGGAATTGGAAATGGTTTATTCATGTAAAGGCCACAGCCCGAAATGAAGGGGGTGTTTGTGAGAAAATAGACATTTTACAAATACAAATACTGATGTTGTGTCAATTTCTGTATAGAAAGAAAAGGACGCTTTACTATAAAAGCATTGTATCTCTGATTTTAAAAGCTCGATACAAAAACATACTACAATTTTTCACTTCGTTCTCATTTGTTGATATCAAGAGCGAAGACAGACAAACAAACAGAGACAGAGACACAGCGACAGACAGACAGAGAGAGAGAGAGAGAAAAAAAGATGGAGTGAGACAGAGACAGACAGAAAGACAGAGAAACAGTTACAGAGGGAGACACAGAACGGAAAAGAAGAAGAAGAATAACAACAACAACAACAACAACAACAACAACAACAACAACAAGAGGAAGGGGAGGAGGAAGAGGAGGAGAAGAAGGAGGAGGAGGAAGGTATTGCCAAAAACAACAAACAAACAAACCAAACACAGAGTAAAGAAAACATACGCCCTTTACCATTCGCTTTCAAAAGAAAGGAATAGGCTGGAAAAAGCGACTACAGAAACAATGTTCCCATAAACTGGGTAGAGTCTATCTGTGCAATCTCGGAATGTTGACAATGTGATGTATTTGGTTAAGCCTCGTAGTAAAACGTAACTCCAAAAGACAAAACAACAACAACAATAGAACCGCACACACGAAAGGAGTTTAATGTAAAGTATATGTTCAGAGAAAAACAAAACAAAAAAAAACCAAAAAACAAACAGAACATACATAATAACAATGCAATTCAATGCAAAGCAATACAAGACAATGTCATAAAATCCAGTCAATTCCAGTCCAGTCCAATACAATACAATTCAACACAATACAAAACAAAACAATGCAATTACTCCCATAGACAGACCAACGTAACGCAACACAACCCAACACAACGCAACACAGCACAACGCAACGCAACGCAACACAACACCATTTCACAGGCAGACAACAACAACAACCACAACAACAACAACAAAATCACTGCCAAGGACTAAACATATTTTCTGGAACAAGAACAATCAGACCAGACAATCAAAGAACCATCATAGTGTTCCGGACGACTGAAAAAGACCAAAAAAACCCCAAAAACAACAAAAACAAAAACATAAAAAAAACAACACCTCAATCGATGTACACGCACTATGGATGTATAGGCACTATGGAATTTAGCCGGTTCACCTGAGACTACCTCCCAGGGGACTGGTCAAGTGCCGTGTCTGTCAATGCCGTTGTGACAAGTTGTGAAGAAGGAAGTGGTGTTCACAAGAGAAGACTATGGTCACAGGGTGTAACTGGCAACGGTCTGCTGAAGGAGAAAGTAGGCTCTGAAGTGCAAACACCGTTTTATAAGCTCTCTCTCTCTCTCTCTCTCTCTCTCTCTCTCTCTCTCTCTCTCTCTCTCTCTCTCTCTCTCTCTCCCTGTGTGTGTGTGTGTGTGTGTGTGTGTGTGTGTGTGTGTGTGTGTGTGTCCCTGTGTGTCTGTCTGTCTGTCTCTCTCTCTGTCTCTATCTGTCTGTCTGTCTCTCTTCCTCTCTCTCTCTTTCTCTGTTTCTGTCTGTCTGTCTGTCTCTCCCCCTGTCTCTGTCTGTCTGTCTGTCCTCTCCCTCTCTCTCTCTCTCCCTCTCTCTCTCTCTCTCTGTCTGTCTGTCTCTCTGTCTGTCTGTCTGGCTCTCCCTCTCTCTCTCAAAATCTATTTGATTACTCTTTGTGTTGATGACGATGTTGATGATGATAATGTTGATGATGATGACGACCACAACGACAACGACGGCGATGGTGATGTTGTCCCCACCCCACCTCTCTCTCTCTCTCTCTCTCTCTCTCTCTCTCTCTCTCTCTCTCTCTCTCTCTCTCACCACTATCACCAACGTCATGATCATCGTCACCACATAATCATGATCATCATCACCATCACCATCGCTATCACCACCATCCACCATCATCATCGTTCTCATCATCGTCATCATTATAATCGCCGTCACCATGACAGGCGTCATCAGCCGTCATCGTCGTCGTCATCATTTGACGTCATCTCCATCGCCATGACTGCTACCGGAAGCACGTGATCGTTAATCAATACAATCAACCCGCTTGGAAGGAGGAAGTTCCCAGAATCGATGAGAGACAATACAGATTGACACGTCGGGTATAGTCATGTCCATCAGCTGTGCTAACCGGACCCTACCACAGCTGTTGCTGTATTAGTTTGTCGTGGAACATTTTTTTCCTCAGCGCCAAATGGGGTGTGCTGCTGCAAAAAAAAAAAAAAGAAAAAAAGAAAAAAAAAAAAAGATAATTAAAAAATAAATAAATAAAAATGAATAAATAAATTAATAATAATAATAATAATAATAATAATAATAATAATAAATAAATAATAAAAAAACAAATCTCTGTACCAAAGTATAGACAATAAAGTTTGTGTATTGTATTGTATTGTGATGGGAGAGGATACTGCCCCCCCCCTCCCCTAAAACAGGAAGATTAGTAGGGTCACCATCCACTATGACCAAAAGGTCATCATCATCATCATCATCATCATCATCATCATCATTGTCGTCGTCGTTGTCGTCGTCGTCGTTGTTGTCGTCGTCGTTATCATCACCTTCGTCACCACCATTATCATCATCGTCGTCGTCGTTGTCTTCAAAAGAAAAAAAAAGAAAAAAAGAAAGAAAGAAAAGAAAAGGAGAAGTAGTGGAGGATACTGCCCCCCTCCCTCCCCCCCACCCCCACCCACCCCCACCCCCACCCCCAACCTCCCAAAAAAGGAAGATTGGAAGGGGTCACCACCCGCCATGACCAAAAGGCCATCATCATCATTATCGTCACCATCATCATCATCATCATCATCATCATCATCGTCGTCGTCGTCGTCGGCGTCGTCGTCATCGTCGTAATCCATGTCGTCTTCGTCATCGTTGTCTTCACAAAAAAGAGAAGAAGAAGAAGAAGAGCAACAACACAAAAACATCATCATCAACAACAATACAAATACAACAACAACAACAACAACAACAACCAAAACAACAACCGCCACCACCACCACCACCACCCATCACCACCTCAACAACAACAAATCATTCTAAAACACTCTGCTCAAAAGGGCCCGCCCGCCTTGCCCCATTAATCGATGACAGGGCGAGCGGGCGGAGAGGTGTTGTCTGATGCCGGCAGGATAGCTGTGGCAAAGCCACCTCACTAAGCTGTGTCCACCGCTATTGTCTGCTGGACTCATCGATCTCTGTCCAGGGGAGAGAGACAGGGGGATCGGGTGGGGGGGGGGGGGGGGTGGGGGGGATTCCAGAGAGGGGGACAGAGAAGAACTTTAAGAGATGGAGTGAGAGAGAGAAAAAAGAGTGGGTGGGGGGGGGGGGGGGGGGCAGACGAAGGAAGAGAGCTGGAGAGAAAGAGAGGAACTTTAATAAGAGAGGGGGAGAGAGAGAGGGAGAGAGAAAGAGGAGGGGGGAGAGAGGGACAAAGAGAGAGAAAGAGAGACAGAGGGAGAGGGGGGGGGGAGCAGAGAGAGAAAGAGAGGGAGAGAGAGGGGGACAGAGAGGGGGAGAGAGAGAGAGAGAGAGAGAGAGAGAGAGAGAGAGAGAGAGAGAGAGACAGAAAGAGAGGGGGACAGAGAGAGAGAGAGAGGGGGGGGGGGAGTGAGAGAGAAAGAGAGAGAGAGGAGACAAGTCAAGACAAGACAAGACAAGACAATTTTACTCATTTCAGAGTGAGAGAGACAGACAGACAAACAGATGCGTAGGATTTGAGACGAAAAAAAAAAAATAAAGAAAAAAAAAGATCAAGAGGACCGCCAGAAGTCAGAAGTCTGGCAGAACACCTCCGGAGATGTGTGCAGACATTTCTCGTTGACTCGGTCTCAGCACGAGGTTTGCAGCCTCATGTCCACTATGGAACAAGTTCTGGCACTGTTGTTGTTTCTTTACTATAAGAAAAGAATGAAGAGAAATGAAGTGTGGTGGGGCAGGGGGAGGGGACAGAAAGATGGGGCTGACAGAATAGAAAAAAAAGAAGGAGACATAGTCAGACACGTGGACTGACACACACACACACACACACACACACACACACACACACACACACACACACACACACACACACACACACACACACACACACACACACACACACACACACACACACACACACACACACACAGAGTTGGAGAGACATGGAGTGCAACGTTACCAAATCTGACACACACACACACCCGTTCAAATCCCTTAACGAGCAAACCCAGAAATTTTATCAGCCTTTCCAGAGCTCTGCCGTCATGGCCGTGCAGAAACGCAAGCCAGCAACGGCCTACCTGTTGGGTCTGTTGGACGACACCAAACTTTTTTTTTTTTTTTTTTTTTTTTTTTTTGCCTCAGTTGCATACAGGTCATGGAGCACCAGAATGTGTTGGGCTTTTTTTTTTTTCTTTTTTTTTTGTGCTTTCACACGCCTTCTTCATTGACCAAAAAAAACCCAACTTTTTTTTTTCCTTCTGTTTTTGTTTGTTTGTTAGTTTGTTTTGTTGTTGTTTGTTTTTTTTAAATAACACGTCAGTTTTCGATTAATACATTGTTTCTAAATGTATTTAAAGTAGTATTCATACACTAAGTTCTTTGTCTGAATAATCGGTTTTCATGGAAAATTTCAGTGAATACTTTAACATTATACATGAGTTTGGAATTTTCTGAGATTTAGGTTTCGCTGATGTGAGTGTGTGGATTTATGTGTGGGATAATCAAAGAAATCATCTTAGACATTATAATACATATACGTCAAAAGACATACAATAAGATCAACGTTAATTATTGGGGGGAAAAAGAAAAAGAAAATTAAAAAAAAAAACAGAAAGAAAGAAGAAAAGCTGACGCCCGGACAGGAGGCAGGTAACGCCCCCCCCCCCCCCCCCCCCCCCCCCCCCCCCCCCCCCCTCCCCTTCCCCCGAAACGACACACAGGATTTTTCTTCGGCCGGACGCACAGGTCAAGGACGATACGACACCAAACTTCGTGCCATCCACGCCACGCGTGTGACCATCAGTGTGACTCAAGGACTTTAAGCCACCTTGTCGTGTCCGACCAGAACGTGCTTCAGCGCCCTCCGCCGCTTGTCAGCAACTCTTCAGACGATTCTTGGGCACAGATTACACAAGCCCATCAGGTGCTGAGATTATGTTAACAACAGACGAAGGGTACGTCAACCACTTGCCTCTTCTGCCCATGATCACAGCAACATCCAGCACCAGCTTGACCGCGAAGGACATAACTCTCATGTGACTCTCAACCCAAGACAGTTTTCCACTCCAGTCACATTCCGGTTGCAAAAAGTCTGTTTCTCACCACTGAAAGGACACCATCCACACTATATACTTGACTGTGCTCTTGTGATCCCAAATTCAGCCCTCAGATGAGTTTGGGAGAGATCAGCCTTGATGGAAGGAAATTTGATGACTTCAGCTGGGGATTGTAGATTTGAATTTGGGGTTTTGTTATATCTGTTTTTATACGTGCTTCTCATTTGCCCATCATGTTTTGTATAAACATAAATAGAGGGTCTGTCAACGACGCATTGGCGATACTTCTCAAGATGTCAACAGTAACAGTAATGGTTAAAAAAAAAAAAAAAACTGTTTGTGTGCAACTGGGACTTGCATTAATTTGCTGTGTTCTGTATTACTGGTTGCACAGGTGTTCTATATTAACCGGATGCTATCATTGACACAAGTTATCTGTCAGCTTCGGTGAATATCCATGTGTTCAAGTTGAAATGCGAAAACAAATTTTATCGTTAAATTCGGAACAAAAACAGTACATTAATTCATTACTGATGACTTCACGAACTTCGGTTCAAAGAAAAGGACAGATGGAAGACAAGAGTGCATGAACAGTTTTTCGTTAAATATGTGTATGACGAAAGAATATACATGAATGCATATCTTCGGTTATTGAGTTCACAAGTTAAAAAAAAAAATTAACAAGACACATAATGTAAGATATATAGTAACATAAAACAGCACAAATAAGAGAAAGAGAGAGAGGGGGTAAAGAGAGTGAGAGTGGGGGGATAAAGAGAGTGAGAGAGAGAGACAGAGAGAGAGAGACAGAGAGAGAGAGAGAGAGAGAGAGAGAGAGAGAGGGGAAGAAAGACAGAAAGACAGAGACAGAGATAGGAACAGTCTGGTTTCACAGGAGGAAATCCCAACCATCCCATGTGCCCTACCTTACACGCAATCTTGGCGATCTCAACCTACTTCACGGCAAAACAGTGTATGTATGTGGCAACTCTCCAGACACCTCCACCAGCACACAAAACCCAACCTGGCTTTTTTTTTAAAGACACACGAGTGTTACATCAGATACAGGAGACCTAGACAGCGTTCACAGGCTGCATTGAGGAGGACTTGTTTCCCTTTTCCCAACCCCTCCCCCTCCCCCCTCCCCGGCCCCCCTCGCCCACAACCCTAGCCCCCTAGCAAGGAGAACACACAAAAAAGCGACTACTGATGACAGAGAAAGGACCCCCTGCTGCACACCTTTCAAGCCAAGACAACAGTCCTCCACTCAAGCCAGTGTGGAAAGAGCACCACTGAATTCAGTCTTCGCTGCACAAAGGACACCAGCCACTTGATTCTGCCGTTGTAATTATTAAGAAAACAAAAAAAATAAATAAATAAAAAGTAGAAGCCAAACCGGATTGGATGAGAGAGATTACTACGTAGTGATGATGATACAGGACGCACACACACACACACACACACACACACACACACACACACACACACACACACACACACACACACACACACACACACACACACACACACACACACACACACACACACACACACACACACACACACACACACACACACACACACACACAGAAGGAGACAGGGACAGGGTCAGACATACACAGTACAGAGACAGGTAGTAGTAGCGGCAATTCCATTGAGCTATGAAGTGCAACCCTTCCTTTCAAACTGACTTCGCCAGCCAAAG
>NC_134880.1:14974852-14987352 GCF_041734735.1 Babylonia areolata | reverse complement strand
GTTAGATAAAATATCACTCTGCAATAAATGTGTACGTGGGGCGCGGAAGGACGAGGGGGATAGAGTGCACACACACACACACACACACACACACACACACACACACACACACACACACACACACACACACACACACACACACACACACACACACACACACACACACACACACACACACACAGAGAGAGAGAGAGAGAGAGAGAGAGCAGGGGAAAGGGACTGGGGTATAAGGTGAGTGTGTCCACGTGAGTAAACAGTTTCTCTGGAAAGGGTCTTTGATGTGGGGCTGGAAGCCAGTGTGTCAGCGGGAGAGAGAGAGAGAGGGAGAGAGAGACAGAGACAGAGAGAAAGACATAGAGACAGACAGAGACAGACGCATAGACAGACAGACACACACACACACAGAGTGAGACAGACAGAGAGAGAGACAGACAGACAGACAGAGAGACAGACAGACAGAGAACGCAAGATCGCAAGAATGTTAATGTAAGGTCACCGACCTGTATACATTTTGGGTGCCAGAGAGAGGGAGAGGGAGAGAGAAAGAGAGACAGAGAGAAACAGACAGGGAGAAACAGACAAACAGAGAGAGACAGACAGACAGACAGAGAGAAAGAGACAGATAAAGTGACAGAGAGAGAGACAGAGAGAGGGAGACAAAGAGAGAGAGAGACAGACAGACAGGCGCGAGACTGGGGAGGGAAAGGGGGCGGGGGGGCGTTGTGGTGAGGTCGCCTGCCCACTCTCTGTCTCTCCCGTTTCTGTCTTATAATTATGACTTTTGCTTTATATGTCATTGTCTCTCTTTCGATTTCCACTTTCAGAGAGGCTTTCGAGCGTGCGGATAATTATGCCCATACACGCTACACCATGTCTGCTGTGAAAGAAAAGAAGAGAGAAAAGAGAGAAAGAAAGAAAGAAAAAAAAGGGGTGGGGGTGGGGTGAGGGTTGTTCGATCTTCGCATAATTCCAAAGCGCCGATAAGAAATAATAAGAATGTAATATGCGAGTCTCTGTCCATGTCATTCTACCTGTCTCTAGGCCTCTGTCTCTGTCTCTCCAAACACAATTCGTGTGTGTGTGTGTGTGTGTGTGTGTGTGTGTGTGTGTGTGTGTGTGTGTGTGTGTGTGCGGTGTGAGTTCGTTTGTGTGTGTGTGTGTGTGTGGGGGGGGGGGGGGGTATGTCCAAATGCCTCTCTGTTCTCTGTCTGCCTGTCTGTGTGTCTGTCTCCCTTTCTCTCCCCCTCCCCTTCCTCTCTCTCTCTCTCTCTCTCTCTCTCTCTCTCTCTCTCTCTCTCTCTCTCTCTCTATATATATATATATATATATATATATATATATATACATATATAGCAGGTCTGCACTTCTGTTGACCTGGCAGATGGGAATAATATCACCCACCTTCTTCAACCACCAAGCACCGTGAACGAGATTCGAACTCTGGACACACAGATTGAAAGTCCAACGCTTTGAACCACTAGGCTGTTGCGCCCGTCAAACTATCCTGTTGAAGAAGAAAATGGCACAGATCTACTTTCGCTAGCATACACACGAGAACAAATACAAACACACACACACACACACACACACACACACACACACACACACACACACACACACACACACACATATATATATATATATATATATATATATATATATATATATATATATATATATATATATACGCACTCACGTGCACACACACACACAGAAAGAGAGAGAGAGGAGAGAGAGAGAGAGAGGAGAGAGAGAGAGAGAGAGAGAGGAGAGAGAGAGAGAGAGAGAGAGAGAGAGAGAGAGAGAGAAGTCAAGACAAATTCTTTAAGAGAGAGAGTGTGTCAGAGAGACAGACAGACAGACAGGCAGACAGAGAGAGAGAGAGGCAGACCGACAGACAGACCGACAGACAGACAGACACACACACACACACACACACACACACACACACACACACACACACACACACACACACACACACACATAGAGTAACGTACAGACAGACAGACGGTGTAAAACCGAGTGTCTCGCTCATTGTCGAAGCTTGCTGTTCGATATAGGAAGGGCCTCAACTCAAGTCATAGTACTACCAGTGTGACTATGCAGTTGTTTCCCCTGGTTGAGAGAACGGCAGCTCTTGCATAGATAAAAGTGTAAGGACTGGAGCAAAAATTATACGTTCGAAACCTTTTATTTTATTTTATTTTTTTTTTCCTGTTTTGACTGAATAAGTGACCTTTGATATAAAGCAAAATGTGTGAGGAGAAAAAAGAAGAAGAATAGAACTATGATGGAAAATGTGTCGAAGAGAGATAGAGCGGAGAAAACGAGAGAGAGAGAGAGAGAGAGAGAGAGAGAGAGAGAGAGAGAGAGAGAGAGAGAGAGAGAGAGAGAGAGAGAGAACACTGAACACTGAACACTGAAATATTTAATGTCATTAGCTAAAAAGCTCTGGTGACATAGCAGGTACAAATCAGAACAAAATGGTGCAAAATAGATGAAATGGAACATAAAGGGGGAAAAAACACAAAAAACAAGAAAACAAACAAACAAATAATTGAAACAGCATAAACTAATAAGAGATTTGCGACACTTTGGCACTTTGTCATTAGCTTAAACGTACATGTAACAGGGGGGTAATTTTCTTTTTCTTCAGTCGTTCGTCGCCAAGGTTTGGACAGTACACAGAAAACAAAGTACAGATAAATCATATAATAAATATTTACGCATGTAACATCGATACACATCATATCAATAAAACACATACTAAATTGCATATAAATCATACAATAAATATTTGCGCATGTAACATCAAAACCCATCATATCAATACGAACACATCAAATAATTACAATGCCGAGATAGAACGGGCCATCCAAATGTAGCCCTTCCTTTTTATCTATGTTTTTCTTTTCCTCATAGAACCCATACTAATTTTTAATTGATTAATGAGTATTTGGACCGATGATGGACGTTTTCCGTATATTTATTGCCTCAGATACATATTTTGCAAGTGAAAGTGTCATATCTTCATTTTCTGTTATCAGTATGCTGAACAAATCTTTTCTCTGCGCTGGATCTGTATTGAAAATGGTGCAGGGTTTTTTTTTGTTTTTTGTTTTTGTTTTTTTTCGTAATTCATCGTATCTTTTGCAGTTAAATATGAAATGATTTTCATCTTCTGGGCTTTCGCCACACATTGGGCAAGGAGATGTTGCTACGTCTAAATCGAGCCATCTTCTGTTGGCATTGAGTCCAAGTGCTCCCAATCTGGGCTTCGCAAAGCATATTTTATGCCATTTATTTGTTATATATAAATGAATAGAACCATTTATACCTATCATTGCTCTCTGTTTCTCCGTGCCAGGTTTGTTTGTAACATGCTATAAGTCTACCTTTAAATTCCGGTACAAAGCCGCTCTCGTGCCCTACTCCCAGCCACATCCAAACAAGACCGAATCCATGTTCCGTTAGTGTTTCCTTGATGTGGAATACCAAGTTCTGTTTTCCCTTCTCCCCTTGCAGTCGCAGCATCTCGTATGCTTGTCTACACAATCGTGGTGTTGGCAGTCTTGTTAGTTTGAGCCAATATTTTATGCACTTTACCATTAACTCCCTCCATACGAACGGCGAAAGAGAAGATGTTAACAGCGTTTCACCCCAATTACCACCATCAAAATATTGCAAGCGGAAGACTCTTATACTGAAGAGGTGAATGTTGACAAAGAATACCACAATTCTGACGACGGAAGCTAAAGTTTGGGCCATTGAGACACCCACTGGATATCCGAGGGGTCTGTGTAGAGGAGAAGAGAGGACTGGCCGTACTGAGCGAATTAATCTAATAAGCAATGGGTACCTGCCG
This sequence comes from Babylonia areolata, assembly GCF_041734735.1. NCBI lineage: Eukaryota > Metazoa > Mollusca > Gastropoda > Neogastropoda > Buccinidae > Babylonia > Babylonia areolata. The sequence goes on along the minus strand of NC_134880.1, from coordinate 14,983,487 downwards.
GTTTCGCCATTCATTAGTGTGTTTGATGAGTGCAATGGGACACCAAGAAAGCGCTTCATTGCAAATGTATATACCTTTTCCATTTGGTTATTTGGCATTAGTCCCCATATTTCCGCTCAATAGTTCAAGGCTGGTGAAAGAGAGAGGGAGGGGGGAGGGATGAAGGGAGACAGACAAACAGACGGACGGACAGACAGACAGAGAGAGAGAGAGATGGTGGGGGTGGGGGGTCACGGAGAGAGAGAAAGAGAGATGGGGATAGACAGACTAATAGACCGAAAAACATAGATACAAGACATACTGAGTCAACCAAAGCAACTAACATTTGTCGTTGTGGTCGTCATCATCATCATCAACATCATCATCAACACAAAGAAGAGTCAAGTACATTTTGAGAAAGAGAGAGAGAGAGAGACAGACAGACAGACAGAGACATAGAGAGACAGAGACGGAAAGACAGAGAGACAGAGACAGACAGAGACATAGAGAAAATGCGCGCGCGCGCGCGTGTGTATGTGTGTGAGACAGACAGACAGACAGACAGACAGAGAAGAAGAGGACGACGATAACAACGACATTTGAACACAACAACGAGACAACTTTGACGTTTAGGCGTTAAAAAAAAAAAAGGGGGGGGGGGGGGGGGGGGGGGGGGGACATGGGGGGGGGAGAAATATCCCGTTTGTCAAAATCTAATTGGTAGAACGGTTCATCGATGCCGCAAAGCCACAGAGGTAGGTGGATGTGTTCAATTAACGATGAACCGGCTGGTGGAAATTAGGCTAATTGCACCCAGCTGCTGTCCAAAAATAATCCCCTAATCCCCTGTAACCCTCACAGACCACAGGGGACTTACCGTTTAATCCTATCGTCATTTTTTTTTTCTTTTCTTTTTTTCTCTCTCTCTCTCTCTTTTTTTTTCTCTCTCTTTTTTTTTTTTGTTCTTCTCTCCATCATTGACTTACCTTTGTCTCCATCTCTCTCTCTCTCTCTCTGGCTGTGTGTCTTGTCTGTTTTAATTGCTCTATCTTCTCTCTATCTTCCCTCGGTCTTTCTCTATGTCTGTCTGTGTCTGTCTTCCTTTCTCTGTTTCTCTCTCCCCCCTCCCCTCCACCCCCCCCCCCCCCCTCCTTCAGTATTTGTCCATCCATCTGTCTTTGGTTTTCGTCAGCATCTCTATCTGTTTGTGGATGTCTTTTTTGTCTCGCTCTGTCTCTGTCTGTCTGTCTTTCTATCTATCTGTGATGATCATTTTCAATGATGATCATTTTCTATCTATCTATCTATCTATCTATGATCATTTTCTATCTATCTATCTATCTATCTATCTATGTGTCTGTCTGTGACGATAATTGTCTATCTATATATCTATTCATCTATATATCTATCTATCTGTGATGATAATTGTATATCTACCCATCTGTTAGTCTATCTAGCTGGCTAGATAGCTGTCTGGCTATCTATATGTATGTATATGTGTGTGTATGTGTGTGTATGCATGTATGTCACACACAAAAGACAACAGCTGAAAAAGTAAAAACAAAAAACGAAATGTATATAGTTATCAAAAATAAAATGTTCTGGGTGGTTTGATGAAGCTTTTATTTAATGATTGATTTGTTTGTTTATTTGTCTATTTATTTGTTGTTTTTTGTTGTTGTTTTTTGTGTTTTTTTGTTGTTGTTTTTGTTCTTTTTTGTTGTTTTTTTGTTTGTTTGTTTGTTTCTTTCTTTCTTTATTTATTTTATTCATTTATCTATTGCTGCCCCATCATCTGCACCGTGCTAATGGCATTGCTCAAACGCCGCTCATTTACATTCCCTCTAACACACCACAACCAGGTTCGTCTGTCGCAATCCCATCACCGAGAGTCTGCAGGGAACCATCGATGTTAGGTCGCCAGGAGGCCACACACCACAGGAGACTGTTGAGTCACTTTGCTGGTGTTCAGTAGTGTCTGTTGTGATTTGACGTACTTAGGACACCACCTGCTAAGCCCCCTACTGACGACAACAATGGCTTTGTCGCGGAGTTAGACCGAGTGAGTGTCACCCCCAAAGAGTGGAGACCGCCACCACGACCCTCCAATAACAGTCCCTCTTGAGTCTGCAGACACTGAAGACATTGATAGGACTTAGCCAAACCACGGAAGTGGAGGGGTATAGAAACTGAGGTCACCATGAGAGCAGGCCATGAAAGGCCACATAATTTGGGACTGTTTGATTTTTTTAACTGATGATGAAGGAGGAGGAGGAGGACGACGATACTGATGCTGCCAATGCTACAATGGAGGTCCATTTAGGTTTGGAACCACGTGACAAGGCTGTACTCTATGCTTCCTGTCACAATGATATCCTGGCGTCAGGCCTGAGAGATACAGACACCTGCAGTCTTAGTCAGGAAATTAGAACACTCCCAAAGACGCGTCCGTGAAATAGATGAAACTCAACTGTGTAGTCCCAGTCTTCCTACTTAAGCCCACAGCACACTCAACTCTGGGTAGAAGCCGGCTGCGAGTCGAAAATCCCCCTACCTCCGCTGGGATTCGAACCCGCGTCCTCCCAGCCGTCAGTCCACGATGCTAACCACTTCGCCACGGCGGTTGGTCACACACGCAGTAAACCACATCGCCACGGGTACCTCCACTCTGGTCATTCACACACATGGTAGACCAGACTGCTACCAGTACCTGCTACCCTTGTCTTTCACACACATAGTAAACCACACACACAGTAAACCACCACACGCACAGTAAACCACATAGTAAACACATTACCACCAGTACCCCCACCACAGTAAACCACACACACAGTAAACCACACTTCCAGCAGTGCATCCACCCTTGTCATTTACTCACATAGTAAACCACACATACAGTAAACAACACACATAGTAAACACATTACCTGCACCCATGTCATTCACACACATAGTAGACCACACTGCTACCATGTACCTGCACACCTGTCATTCACACACACAGTAAACCACATACATAGTAAACCACACACATAGTAAACCACACGCACAATATACCACACACACAGTAAACCACAATACCATCAGTACCCCCACCCTTGTCATTCACACACACATAGTAAACCACACATATAGTAAACCACACACACATAGTAAACCACACACACAGTAAACCACACACACAGTAAACCACGCTGCCATCAATACCCCCACCCTTGTCATTCACACACACATAGTAAACCACACACACAGTAAACCACATACACACAGTAAACCACACTACCATCAGTACCTCCACTCTTGTCATTCACACACACATAATAAACCACACACACAGTAAACCAAACACACAATAAACCACGCTACCATCAGTACCCCCACCCTTGTCATTCACACACACATAGTAAACCACACACATAGTAAACCACACACACAGTAAACCACGCTACCATCAGTACCCCCACCCTTGTCATTCACACACACATAGTAAACCACACACACAGTAAACCACACACACAGTAAACCACGCTACCATCAGTACCCCCACCCTTGTCATTCACACACACATAGTAAACCACACACACAGTAAACCACACACACATAAACCACACTACCATCAGTACCTCCACCCTTGTCATTCACACACACATAGTAAACATTACACACAACAAACCACTCTACCATCAGTACCCCTACCCTTGTCATTCACACACACATAGTAAACAACACACATAGTAAACCACACACACAGTAAACCACACACACAATAAACCACGCTACCATCAGTACCTCCACCCTTGTCATTCACACACACATAGTAAACAACACACACAGTAAACCACACACACAGTAAACCACACTACCACCAGTACCTCCACCCTTGTCATTCACAGACACACAGTAAACCACACACACAATAAACCACACACACAATAAACCACACTACCATCCGTAGCCCCACCCTTGTCATTCACACACACACACAGTAAACCACACACACAGTAAACCACAATACCATCAGTACCCCCGCCATTGTCATTCACACACACACACACACACACACACACACACACACACACACACACACACACACACACACACACACAGTAAACCACACTGCCATCAGTACCCCCACCCTTGTCATTCACACACACATAGTAAACCACACTGCCATCAGTACCCCCGCCATTGTCATTCACACACACATAGTAAACCACACACACAGTAAACCACACACACAGTAAACCACACACACAGTAAACCACACTGCCATCAGTACCCCCGCCATTGTCATTCACAGACAGGAGCAGGAGGCAGACGCACAGCAGAGAGGGTGAGACCGAAAGAGTGACACAACTAAAAGTTGGTATGTTGAGTTTCAGTTTCAGTAGCTCAAGGAGGCGTCACTGCGTTCGGACAAGTCCATATACTACTAATAATAATACGCATAAGGCGCAAAAACTTGATGAAGTCAACTATAAGCGTACAAATTAAAAAAATAAAATAAAATAAATAAAATAAACTAACTAACTAACTAACTAACTAAGTAACTAACTACTAACTAAGTAACTAACTAATAATAGTAATAGTAATAGTAATAATAATAATAATAATAATAATAATAATAATAATAATAATAATAATAATAATAATAATAATAATAATAATAATAATAATAATAATAACAATAATAATAAATAAATAAATAAATAAATAGATAAATAACATAAACATAAAAAATAACTTTTTTTTTTTTACATTTATTTGCTTATCATTGGTATGTTGAGAGAAGTAATATCTATTGAGGTGGGATTCACAGATGGTTGCAGGCCACTGTATATCATGTCCACTGTGAAAATATATTGTGTACAAAAGCACTGCGCTTTTGTTGCTGTTGTTGTTGTTGTTGTTACTAAATGGTGAGGTTTCCCTCTTTCTATCTTTTTTTTTTTTCTTTCTTTCTTTCTTTCTTTCTCTGGAACCGTTTTGGTAGGAAGCCAAATATCGATGGGGGTGGGGGAAGGACATTGATCGGCTGGTGGAGTCTAGGGAATGTTATCATTTGCCTTCCGGTCCGTTTCCTCAACAAGTCTCTTTGTGTCTATGTCCAGTTCTTGGACTCGCGGACATATGAAAAGGACAGTGTGGGACGTTCTGACCTCAATTGCAAATGTATATATATTCTGTCTCTGTCTTCATCCTTCTCTATCTCCCTCTTTCCATCACTGTGTGTGCGTGTGTGTGTGTGTGTACATGTATGTATGTGTTTGCACGTTTGTGCTGTTTTTGTTGTTGTTTTTTTGTGAGATGCGGACACAGACGAAGAGCCGGTGTGAAGTTGGGTGATGAGGAAGGGGAGAGAGAGAGAAGGGGGGTGGGGCCGGGGGGGGGGGGGGGGGGGGGGGGGGCGGAGGAGAGAGTGGACAGATAAATAGGGGCAGTCCAGTGAGATCTTGAAAACCTGTTCGTTAATCTGGTGAAATGCATTTTCGATTTCAGCATGTGGCTACCCTGACGGAACAGCAGTTCTGTATAACGTTCCATTCAATTTTCCTTCCTTCTCTCTCTCTCTCTCTCTCTCTCTCTCTCTCTCTCTCTCTCTCTCTCTCTCTCTCTCTCTCTCTCTCCCTCCTTCTCCTCCTGCTGAAGTGCACCATAAACTGGGCGTTGTTCCGGGGAAGTTAGAGAGAACTTAAGGATGGGGAGGGGCGAGAAAGTTCAGTGAGATCTCGGGTCCTTCTTCACTGAACTGTAGCCATAAACTGGGAGCACTTCCACCGTCAGCGAGAGGAGGCATGTGGGTGGACAGAGCTGCATGTAGCATTCATCTGTAGAACTGAACTCAGAATGAAGAGATTCCCATTCCTCTCTCTCTCTCTCTCTCTCCCCGCCTCCCCCTCCCTCTCTCCCTCTCTCTCCCATCACTCTGTTTCTTCCTCCCAACCTTCACTCCATCCCATCCCTCCCTCTCGTCCCTCCCTCCCTCTCATCCCTCTCTCTCTCTCTCATCCCTCTCTCTCTCATCCCTCTCTCCCTCCCTCTCATCCCTCCCTCCCTCCCATCCCTCTCTCCCTTCCTCCCTCCCTCCAATCCATCCCTCTCTCCCTCCCTCTCTCTCTCTCTCTCTCTCTCATCCCTCTCTCCCTTCCTCCCTGCCTCTCATCCCTCCCTCCCTCTCATCCCTCCCCATTCCCCCCCCCTCCCTCCCTTCCTCCCAACCGTCCCTCAGTCTCCCCCTCCCTCCCTCTCTCCCCCTCCCTCCCATTCCCCTTCCCTCTCTTCCTCCCTCCCCCTTTTCCATCTATCTCTCGCTCCCTCCCAGTCCCCTCTTTCCCTCCCTCCCTGTCTCTCTCCCTCCCTCCCTCACACCCCTCTCTCCCTCCCCCTACCCCCCCCACCCCCACCCATCCCTCCCTCCCTGTCTCCTCTCGAGCACTACTTCACCACGAGGTCAAACATCAGTGAAGGGGGAAAGGTCCACTGACTGTCTGCCGGAGTTTGTGGTGTGTCAGTTCTGACTTCAGGTTCCAGCACGCTTCCCTCGTCTCATTTATTTGTTAACAGCACGGTGTGCACGTAGTTTACACAATATATTTTCAGAGCGCAGCATACACTTATCATACGCAGTATATTTTCAGAGCACAGTATATACTTAGTATATACGGTGTGTCTTCAGAGCACAGTGTACACTTTGTACAGGCAGTATATTTTCAGAGCACAGTACATACATGTACACTTTGTACAGGCAGTATATTTTCAGAGCACAGTACATACAGTGTATTTTCACAGCACAGTATATACTTAGTATACACAGTGCATTTTCAGAGCACGGTATATACTTAGTATACATAGTGTATTTTCAGAGCACAATATATACTTAGTGTACACAACATATTTTCAGAGCACAATATACACTTAGTATACACAGCATATTTTTTTAAAACACAGTATACTCTTAGTATACACGGTATATTTTCAGATCACAGAATACACTTAGTATACACAGTACGTTTTCAGAGAACAGTATACACTTTGTATACACAGTATGTTTTCATAGTGTACACTTTGTATACATAGCATGTTTTCAGAGCACAGTATACACTTTGTATACGTAATATATTTTCAGAGCACAGTATACATGTAGTATGCACAGTATGTTTTCAGAGCACAGTATACGCTTTGTGTACACAGTATATTTTCATAGCACAGTATACAATCAGTATACACAGTATATCTTCAGAGCACAGTATACACTTAGTATACACAGTATGTTTCCAGAGCACATTATATACTTGTTCTAATTGCTGCTTACAATGTCATTCCGCAATTTTGTTCTATCATACAGAGGTTTCGCGCGCGTGCGTGCGTGCGTGCGTGCGTGTGTGTGTGTGTGTGTGTGTGTGTGTGTGTGTGTGTGTGTCTATTTGTCTGTATGTATGAATGCATGTATGTCTGTGTCTGTGTACATGCGTGAGCCTCTGTGTGTGTGTGTGTGTGTGTGTGTGTGTGTGTGTGTGAGTAAACACATGGTGAGACAGCTTATCATTCCATTCATTAGCGTTGTAAGAATAAAGTCTAGATAATTTGATCGAAAGCCACACACGTATAACACACACACACACACACACACACACACACACACACACTGTGTACTGCTGGCTGCATGCAGAAAACATCAGACCACATCACATCACATCAACACGTCACGTCACGTCACGTCACATCACATCACATCACATCACGTCACGTCACGTCACGGACACACACACACACACATACACACACACTCACTCATTCACAAGATCCACTTACTTGTTGGATCTGCAGAGGTGCCAACAATCAGCATCAAGGTCAGTGTCCCGATGAGTATGGCCACAGCTCCGTTGTTTGTCTTCATCCTGGCCACACGTGACAGGTTAGCTGACAATCTCCACGTCAAAGCGGAACTCTGTCGTCCGGAAGTCCATTAAGTTCATCATCCACTGTTGCTTCTGTGCCAAGCACCTTCCTCATTTTAGTAAAGAGTCGTTGACTCACTGCTTTGAAGTGTTGACATCATCACCCGTAGGCATATAGTTCCGTCAGCATTCAGCTAAGTTGCCATCAAACGTAGGTTAAGAAAACAAAGTAGTTTCAGTTTACGAGTATTGTATGAAAATACATATTTCTTCAAGGATGGCTGTTACAGTCCTTGTCGTTTTATCTTTGGAACAAGTGCAACATTTATTCATTCCCAACTCGCCTGGTCATGCAATAATGACGATGTCATTGGAAATATATTGAGACGTACGCCCTTGTATTCTGCAAAAGAAGAATTCAATTCAGATTGAATAACAAACTGTTCCTGGGACAGCCATCTGGTCTATTTTAAAAAAAATACAAGTTTCTTTAAATGCACTGGATTGAACGGGAGGGGGGTGGGGGTGGAGAGAAACTACTGAATATTGGACATTCCATTCCTCTGTGCCTTCTGTTGCCCATACACGCTTCAACACACACGTTGATTCTTTTCCCATCATATTTTCCCCTCGTTTCAACAGAGGCGTGACACAGCAAACAGAAACAATGCTGGAATCAGGGCCTGTCAGAAGGAAGGAGGAAACTTGCCTCCACAGAAGGCTGACAACATTACAGGCAGTATTCCAAACAGCCGGCCA
>NC_134880.1:14962352-14969852 GCF_041734735.1 Babylonia areolata | reverse complement strand
CTACCATCCCCCCCACCCCTCCCGTTTGCATTCCTGCATCCTCGTAGTTCTCGTGGTTTTTGATTTTTTTGTGTGTTTTTTTTTTTCGTCCCCCTCCCCCCCCCCCCCTTCCCCTCACCCCCTTCCCCAGTCTCCCTTGCCTATAACCCCACCTATTCGTTTTTCTTCCTCAGTGAACGTTTAGATATCCCGGGTGTCTTGATTCTTTCGTTTCAGTAATTCCCCCCTGACCCTGTGTTCTCTCTCTCTCTCTCTCTCTCTCTCTCTCTCTCCTCTCGCTGTCTCTCTTCTCTCGCTCTCAGAGCAACTACGTGAGAGAAACAGCAAGTAAGTGAGTATGCAAGAGTAAGAGAGAGAGATAGAGAGACGGAGACAAGAGAGACAGACAGACATACAGACAGAAATAGGGACGTAAGGAAGCTTTACCACGCAGATGTGTTGAATGTTGAGGAAACAAGTTTGTTTTTGTTTTTGCAGGGCGAGGAGAAGGAGGAGGAAAAAGGCGGATGAGGAGGAGGAGTAGGAGGAGGGGAAGGAGGAGGAAGAGGAGGGGGAGGAGCAGAGACTGTGGGGGCGGTGATGAAAGTGTAAGGGAAGGTCGTGACTGCACAAACAGATGTGTAGTTATTGTGCTTCACCTTCAAGAGAGAGAGAGAGAGTGTGAGAGAGAGAGAGATACTATAGACATACGACTGCATCAGGTTGAGGGACACACACACACAGAGAACAGACCAGACAAGACCAGACCAGACTAGACCAGATGATTTATTCAGATAGGCCGTAGCCCCTACTGAAGTGGTGTTAAAAAGAAAAAAAAAAGAAAGAAAAAAAAAAGAAAAAAAAAAAAAGGAGAGAAAAAGCACAGAAGTCAAACAACCCTTATTTCTGAAAAGAAGCAAGTGCTATCTGCTAAGGATATGAAGACATCAACCTTCTATTTTGTGTATTATCTCTAACCCTTTCGAGAGATTTATACAGAAATATTGTTAAATGTTTACCGGTTTGATTATTTGGAGATGAGAGGAGGAACGTTGACTCTTGTGGGGAAGTTCCCAGTAAGATTGCGGAATCAATTCTTTTCTCAAGTCGTGAAATGCTGGGCGCTCCAAAATGAAATGTGTTTAATCCTTAGTTGTAGAATCACACAAATTACATGAGCGATATTGTGAGTCGTCAGTTTAATTTCCTTTTAAACGTTCAGCAATATCATATCCGGAACATCACATCTGAACTTTTCAGTGCCTGTTTAATATACTTATCGAAATCCATTGAAGTGCATGGCTCCATTCTAACTTAGGAAAATCTAGCACTGTTGTGAATGTGATCTTTCCATTCCTGCCATCTGCAGTCAATAACTCTCTCTTTAAAACGTTTCAAAAACTATTCATGTCTTCCACTACTTGTTTATCCCATACAAACGAAAATCCATAATGGCTTAAACACCAACCAATCTTTGATGCCCACATACATTTACCTTTGCAGTCAAGATTATATAACATTTTATAAGCTTTACATGGCAACCTTCATACAAATTAACTTTAATCAGAACGAAATACATCTCACTAAAGAATTCACATAAATTATAATGGGAATCTCCCCAGCTCTCTATTGACCATATCATTTAGAGTGCGCCACTTTACATCGACAAATCATTTTAAAGTGAACAAATGATTTTTTTTCAGTCGGTAATTCTTTCTCGAGTTTCACATATCTGCACTCCATATTGTAAAACTGGTCGTACTTGTACATCAAATGGTTTAGTAAAATGTTTCATAGAGTTATTTTCAAATTTGTACAAAATGCCCAAAAATATCCCCAAAACTGGGTGTTTTTTTTTAATTTATTTTTCATTTTACAGATTTTGAAACCAGAGCATGACATGGAACTGTGAAACCCAATTTTGTTGTTGATAAAATGCCGAGGTATATAATATTATGTGCGTTTACAACATGCATTTTTTGGCTACCATAATATCGTCTTTCATGAGCAGCAAAAAATACTCCCTTACGAAAGACCAATCCGTTACTTTTTTTTTCCATTTGACTTTCAGTTGGAGATTTCCAGAAGCGTTGTAGAGATTGTTTAACTGAGCTTGTAGTCAAATGGCAGTTTTAGATAACAACGATATATCATCTGCGAAAAGAAGTATGATAGTTCTATAAGGAATTCTGAAAAAAAAGCACCATGTCTACCATCATCTCTAGCGCAAATTCATTTATGAAAAGAGAAAACAAAACGAACCTACAGACATCTCCCTGCTTAATTCCCTCAGTCCAAATTAATAGAATCACTAAATTTAGACTCGCACTTAACCTTCGCTTTTACATCCTTATACATGTTTTTAATACGCTAGAATGATTTACCCTTTACCTTTTTAAGTGGGCCACAGTAGTTTTCTCGAAATGGAATCAAAGGCTATTTCAAAATCAATGATGGCCACGTTAAGTTTGCGATCATAAGCAAATTGTTTTTGTATGGGTGCTAGCAAGGTAAATGCATGATCGATTGTGGTCTTGACCGACCAATCAACCAACCAAACAACTATCTCTCTCTCTCTCTCTCTCTCTCTCTCTCTCTCTCTCTCACACACACACACACACACACACACACACACACACACACACAAACACGTACACGTACACACACACACGCGCGCGCGCGCGCATTAATGACCAACCAACCAACCAACCAACCAACCAACCCTCTCTCTCTCTCACACACACACAACACACACACACACGCACGCGCGCGCGCGCGCGCGTACACACATACACACACGTGCGCGCGCACACACACACACATACATGCTCATAAAACACACACACTCACACACACACACACGCACACACACACACACACACACACACACACACACACACACGCATATACACAAACACCCGTACACATACATTCAAACAATACACTATGCATCAGTATGTATCGGGTAATGTATCATTCCTTTAAACTCTTGCGGGAGAAACTGTCCTTACAAGTCACCCGAGAAAATAATATTAATGCCGGTAGCTTTATCTCCGCTTGCATTTAACCTCAAACATGTCAAGGTTCACCTAGTACTAAGTACTTGAACTTGAACTGGAATCAGACGTTTGAGGCCTGTGAAGGTCTGTTCGTCGTTCAATTTGACACAGTATACCTGCATGCGTGGCCTAATGATAACATACTGGATTATAAATACTTGGAGAGTTGGTCCAATGAGTGTCTAACCTGACTTCTTGAAAGATGATATGGTTGGGGCAGTCACAACACTGTCTGGCAAACCGTTCCATTTATTAACGACTCGCTCATTAGTCCAGCCTCCGGCTAAATCCTAAATCAAATTCAGAATAAAAAATTCAGAATTAAAAATAAATTAGTTATTAATAAATTACAGTCATTTGAAAAGTAAGAACATTAACCATATCATTGTTTGGATATTTACGCGGAGAAAATACGACCGCCTCTTTTTTTTTTTCTTTTAACAAATGTCTGTCATCATGTTTGTTTTCAGGAAGCCACACCGAAAATGAAGAAGTGACTTTGCAAAATGAACACAGGTTGAGACTGATAACGTAAAAGATACTCAAACATTATCCACGAAACGATACGAAAAAAAAAAAGAAGACAAAAATGACAAAAGAAAAGAAAAAATATGTGAAGTAATTTTTTGTTCTTTAATTAAAGACAAACGAAAGGCATCGTATTTCTTTGGACCCAACCCTTTTCCAAAACATATAAAATCTGTTCAGTCATGACAGAGACTGTCATAGGGAAATACAGGCCTGCAAAACTTTTCAAAATATGTAAAGGTTCACAGTCAGAACATCTGGCTCGACAAAACGTCCAAAACTATATGAATAGTAACAGTTAGGGGGGTTAAAACGGAACTGTCCAGCAGACATATACACCGAGTCTATCAGATAACAGCCAAGATCTCTAATCCACAGCTCTCCACGTTCAGCATGGCAGCTTAGAGGGTCAGATATCTCCGAACCGGCAGATGCTCTGTTGTCTTTACAGAGGCTCTGTTACGGCGTGTGAGACAGTTAGGCTGACCATAAGCTCCACACCTACAGGCTTCGTCAGGGCATAGAGATCGTCACGGCTCAGAGCTGACACACCTGGTGTGTGTTATGACTGTGTGGAAGCAGTCTTTAAGAGCTTTGTTTCGAAAATCCATGATTCTTGTGATGGTTCTTGTTGACAAGTAAAGAGAAAATATGGGATGGACTGATGGACTGTGTTTTGTTACAGTAAAGAGATGGGGGGGGTTCCAGGCCCGTAAAAACTGTCCAGCAGACAAATACACCGAGTCTATCAGATAACAGCCAGGATCTCTAATCCACAGCTCTCCACGTTCAGCATGGCAGCTTAGAGGGTCAGATGTCTACGTACCGGCAGATGCTCTGTTGGCTTTACAGAGATTCTAGTGCGGCGTGTGAGACAGTTAGGCTGACCATAAGCCCCACACCTACAGGCTTCGTCAGGGCATAGAGATCGTCACGGCTCAGAGCTGACACACCTGGTGCGTGTTATGACTGTGTGGAAGCAGTTTTTAAGAGCTTTCTTTCGAATATTATGGATTTCGCATCATTATTTTTGTTTTCCACCAAAACACCATCAGCAAGAACAGGTGGGATGGATTAAAGGTAGATTCTACAACAGATGTGATAGATTTAAGGTAGATTTTGTGATCAAAACACCATCAGCAAGAATAGATGGGATGGATTAAAGGTAGATTCTACAACAGGTGACGCAGCATAGTGTACAAGGTGCACTGGTTTTGGGAACAGTAAAAACAAAATAATTTAACGCGATGGCGATACTGTCAACTGACATGGTCTCACAAGGTTATGTCCATAAACAATTCTGTATACTCCTTTATCCAGTCAAGGAACGGAAAGAAAAACCAGAACCTGTCCAACGCCGCTCCTATCAACAGTGGGGTAAAAAAAAAAAAATAAAATAAAAAAAAAAAATCTCAGTTTTGCTAAAAATAATATTGATTTTACAAAATCAAACAAGTAGGTAAAAACATAGTACGTGGACCCTGCAGAAAAAAATAAATCAGACAAACGAAGACTTTTTTTGAAAGATTGCCTGACATTATTAACCTTCGACATGAAATCGGGGCGAATGTAAATCAATACCCAAAAAACATCAAACAGATGGAGTAAAAGAAAACGGAAATCAATTTCCTGTCGTATCTTGCACAGAATCTTCAAAAAAGCAAAAGCTGTTATTTTTGATAGATTACATGGTCAGCCTACAGTTTGATCCTATGAGTTGGGATTATTATATAATGTCGCGGTGATGTGAAGATGCACCAACCACTTCAAAATCTCTTAAATATAAAACCGTGGTAGATTTGAAAATCCCAAAATTTGACATAACTATTTCAACTCTCGTATTTTACGAGAAATGAAAGTAATGCTCATACAGCCCACACGACCAAACTGATGCAACCTGTATTGTTTGTGATGAAAACCGCCATTGCCTTAATAGCAAACACAAATCATGCTAGCATTTCTTACCTCGGACTTTAAAAACAGGCCTCGTTGCAGACGAAACAATCGTTTCAGAAGTTCCAACTGGGAGAAGCCAAAGTGTGACAGAACATCAAATCTTTGTTTTTAACGTCACAAACTCCATGCAATTCTTCACCTTGATCTTTATATGACATGTTGACAGGCATCCACTTCTGGCATAAAACGTCAACAGTTGAAAAGGAGAGTGCAAACACACACACACACACACACACGGAGAGAAATGAATGAACAAAGAAACCACAAAGACTCGGTAGTACAACCATCTCTGAGGCTGTCAGCGGAAAACAACTGCTCACCACTGCAAAACCATGACCACGTCAGTGAACAAGTGTTCACCTCACTGTCACAGCACTGCGAGGAAAGTGACTGTTTGTCCCACGCTGTTTTGTTGTTGTCATTTTACAACCCCACGCTTTCTCTTACACACACTTTCTCTCAGAGCTGAGCCTCGGTATCTCCATATTTCTCCTCTCCTTCCGTCTCTCCACTGGTTGCCTGTTTCTGATTAATACACCATAAGCTATCCACTGATTTTTTTCTTGCAGTCAGCTGGTCTGACCCAAAGTATCTTTCTGAACTCCTCCCGTTATTATCTTTACTCCGAGTTGCCAACCCTGTTCTTCTTCTGATACTTGGACTTCTCAGGATACCTCACGTCAGAAGTAAGACCTACGGACACATGTTGGTTTTTTTTGTTTTGTTTTTTTTTTTGGGGGGGAGGGGGGGGTGGGGGTGTGGTGGGGGGGTTGTTTGTTTTTTTTGGGGTTTTTTTGTTGTTGTTGTTTTTCCAATCGCCAAAAACGTGGAACACACTCCCTGAAAACCTCCGACATTCTGACTCCCTCACTTCTTTCAAATCTGGTCTCAAAACTCACCTCTTCCCTCAGCAGTAAGTGTCGTTTTGACAGGTCCACTCCTTTGCGTGTGGTGTGCTTGACTATGTGTGCCACTATTTGTGTGGCATCGACGTGTTTACTGCATATGAATATTCTAACGTGGACACTTAATTAACTGGAATGAACATTAAAGAAAAATGGATCGAAGGCTTTCTTTCAGTTTCCGTCAGCCTGTTGTCAGACTGGTTTGTGCAGATCTATTCATGTTGCAGTGTGCCTGAGGCAATGTCAACGTCTCCTTTATGGCCGAATTAAAATAATTTCTTAGATAATCGAGTTATGTCAAGAAAACATGATTTGAATGGTGTTATTACCTCAAATACAATTATATTTTATTGCGCTAAAAAGACCCATAGCATTAGATATCAGATTTGGTTGACCAGTGACGTCAGATGTGGCGTGGTGTTGGGGATGAGACTATACTTGTTTCTGAACAGATCATGCTTGGTTTGATCCCCGCAGCAGACCTGATGTTTGTTTGTTTGTTTGTTTTTGTTTTGTTTTTTGTTTTGTTTTTGTTTGCTTGTTTGTTTGTTGTTGTTGTTGTTGTTTGTTTGTTTTTTTGTTGTTGTTTTTTTCATACCAAGCTTATCAATACATGACCAATTTTAACAATTTTTTTTTATCTCCCCCCAGGTCTTGCCTCTGTTGTTATCATTTACGACCCCTTTCTTATGCAATGGCAACAACTGGCTCAAACAATTTCAAAAATAAGTCTGTCAAATAGTCTCCTGCATGATTCAACATCTCTACAATTATCTGATCCGGACCCGCAGCTTTCCAAATAGGACTATCCAAAACAGGATCTGAATCGTTAATCATTTCTTCATCTTCGAAAACGTTTACCAGAATTGCATCCTTTCAACATAATCTATATTATTGAGTGTTTCTTTGTTTCTAGACTCTTTTTGGAGAATATCTTTTGTGGCAAAAACCACTTAGCAACGGAACTTTTATTCTTTATTCTAATGCTGAACTTTTCTTTAAGAAAAAAAAAAATGACAGTGTGCCATAAATGAAACAGCAAAATGTCGTTAAACATATCCAAATCCTTATCA
>NC_134880.1:14949852-14952352 GCF_041734735.1 Babylonia areolata | reverse complement strand
CTCCCTCCCTGTGTCTTCCTACTGAGAGATGTGGCTACACTCCCTTTCTCTCTCCCTAACTGTGTCTTCCTGCTGAGAGATGTGGCTACACTCCCTTTCTCTCTCCCTAACTGTGTCTTCCTGCTGAGAGATGTGGCTACACTCCCTTTCGCTCTCCCTCCCCTCTCTGTGTCTTCCTGCTGAGGGATGTGGCTACACTCCCTTTCTCTCTCCCTCCCCTCTCTGTGTCTTCCTGCTGAGAGATGTGGCTACACTCCCTTTCTCTCTCCCTCCCTGTGTCTTCCTACTGAGAGATGTGGCTACACTCCCTTTTTTCTCTCCCTCCCCTCTCTTTGTCTTCCTGCTGAGAGATGTGGCTACACTCCCTTTCTCTCTCCCTAACTGTGTCTTCCTACTGAGAGATGTGGCTACACTCCCTTTCTCTCTCCCTCCCCTCCCTGTGTCTTCCTGCTGAGAGATGTGGCTATACTCCCTTTCTCTCTCCCTCTCTGTGTCTTCCTGCTGAGAGATGTGGCTACACTCCCTTTCTCTCTCCCTCTCTGTGTCTTCCTGCTGAGAGATGTGGTTACACTCCCTTTCTCTCTCCCTAACTGTGTCTTCCTGCTGAGAGATGTGGCAACACTCCCTTTCTCTCTCCCTCCCTCCCTGTGTCTTCCTACTGAGAGATGTGGCTACACTCCATTTCTCTCTCCCTCTCTGTGTCTTCCTGCTGAGAGATGTGGCTACACTCCATTTCTCTCTCCCTCCCCTCTTTGTGTCTTCCTGCCGAGAGATGTGGCTACACTCCATTTCTCTCTCCCTCTCTGTGTCTTCCTGCCGAGAGATGTGGCTACACTCCCTTTCTCTCTCCCTCCTCTCTCTGTGTCTTCCTGCTGAGAGATGTGGCTACACTCCCTTTCTCTCTCCCTCTCTGTGTCTTCCTGCTGAGAGATGTGGCTACACTCCCTTTCTCTCTCCCTCTCTGTGTCTTCCTGCTGAGAGATGTGGCTACACTCCCTTTCTCTCTCCCTCTCTGTGTCTTCCTGCTGAGAGATGTGGCTACACTCCCTTTCTCTCTCCCTCTCTGTGTCTTCCTGCTGAGAGATGTTGCTACACTCCCTTTCTCTCTCCCTCTTCGTGTCTTCCTGCTGTGAGATGTGGCTACACTCCCTTCCTCTCTCCCTTCACTCTCTGTGTCTTCCTGCTGAGAAATGTGGCTACACTCCCTTTCTCTCTCCCTCTCTGTGTCTTCCTGCTGAGAGATGTGGCTACACTCCCTTTCTCTCTCCCTCCCTGTGTATTCCTGCTGAGAGATGTGGCTACACTCCCTTTCGCTCGCCCTCTCTGTGTCTTCCTGCTGAGAGATGTGGCTACACTCCCTTTCTCTCTCCCTCCCTTCTCTGTGTCTTCCCGCTGAGAGATGTGGCTACAGTCCCTTTCTCTCTCCCTCTCTGTGTCTTCCTGCTGAGAGATGTGGCTACACTCCCTTCCTCTCTCCCTCCCTGTGTCTTCCTGCTCAGAGATGTGGCTACACTCCCTTCCTCTCTCCTCTCTCTGTGTCTTCCTGCTGAGAGATGTGGCTACACTCCCTTCCTCTCTCTCTCCTCTCTCTGTGTCTTCCTACTGAGAGATGTGGCTACACTCCCTTTCTCTCTCCCTCTCTGTGTCTTCCTGCTGAGAGATGTGGCTACACTCCCTTTCTCTCTCCTTCTCCTCCCTGTGTCTTCCTGCTGAAAGATGTGGCTACACTCCCTTTCTCTCTCCCTCTCTGTGTCTTCCTGCTGAGAGATGTGGCTACACTCCCTTCCTCTCTCCCTCCCTGTGTCTTCCTGCTGAGAGATGTGGCTACACTCCCTTCCTCTCTCCCTTCACTCTCTGTGTCTTCCTGCTGAGATGTGGCTACACTCCCTTTCTCTCTCCCTCTCTGTGTCTTCCTGCTGAGAGATGTGGCTACACTCCCTTTCTCTCTGCAACCCCCCCCCTCCCCCGCCTCTCTGTGTCTTCCTGCTGTATGCTATATTAGTATCCATTATTATTATTATTATTATTATTATTATTATTATTATTATTATTATTATTATTAGGGTGTATGTGGGGGGATGGGTGGGAGGTTGGAGGGGTGGTGGTCGGGGGTGAAGTTCCTTCTATGGCAGTATGGATGGAGTATGCCCCATGAGTATTCTGTAACGTGATCAGAAGGAGTGGGAGCTGGTGTTGGTGGGGTGGGGTTGGGGGATGGGGTGGGGGTAGTTCGTTGTGTGGAAGTGTGTTCATAATGTGTTTTCGTTTCTCTGTGGAAGTGTGTGATCGTTCTGTGGAAGTGTGTTTGTGATTTGTTTGTTCTGTGGAAATTTGTTTTAGTTCTGTAGAAGCGTGTGATTTCTTCGTTCTGTGAAAGTGGTTTTTGTGATGTGTTCATTCTGTGGAAGTGTGTTTATGATGTGTTCGTTCTGTGGAAGTGTGTTTGTGATGTGTTCGTTCTATGGAAGTGTGTTTGTGATGTGTTCGTTCTGTGGAAGTG
>NC_134880.1:14929852-14942352 GCF_041734735.1 Babylonia areolata | reverse complement strand
TCTAAATCTCGGAAAGTCTGTTGATTAATCGCTGGAAGCAGACGAAGAACTAATTAATAATTACTCTGTAGTATATATATATATATATATATATATATATATATATATATATATATATATATATATATATATATATATATATATATATGATGTTTTGTTTGGTTTTCATTGTATTTTATATAAGTGAGAAAAAACAACAACTAAACACACACACACACACACACACACACACACACACACACACACACACACACACACCACAAAACTAAAATAACGACAGAAATGAAAGATTAGTTTATCGGCCAGAGTTCGCGTTTTTATTTATTTCATGCTTTGCATGTTTTGGTTTATTTTCTCGTTGTGTTTATTTGTGTTATCAATCTTTTGTAGAAAGGAGGGAAGAAAGAGAGAGAGAGTGAGGAGTGGAGACAGAGTTGATGGGAGCGCATACTGAAAATAAAGAGAGAGATGCGCGCGTGCGTGTGTGTTTATATGCATCTACGCGTCTGCACGCGTTTGTGTGCGCACTGCGTATGTACATAATATCGCCTTGCTTTGCATATAGCAAAACTGCTATTAACTATTAGAATGAAGAAAAAAACAAAAACAAACAAACAAACAAAAAAAAAAAAACCGAAACAAAACAAAAAACAAAAAACAAAGCAAGAAAAAAAAAAAAAAAAAAAAAAAAACAACAGCAAAACACACACACACACACACACACACACACACACACACACACACACACACACACACACACACACACAAACAAACAAAAACAAGATCTTTGCAATTTTCCCTTGTATCTACGTTTTTGCAACATTGGTAACCTTTTGTTTATTTCTTAGTTTTTGTTGTTGTTTTTGTTTGTTTGTTTGTTTGTTTGTTGTTTGGTTTTTTTTAGATTCAAACTGTGCACAATTATGTTTTCTCTTTGTCATTTAAGTCAAAAAAAAACAAAAAAAAAATCAGTAAAGGTTAAACAAGCAAACAAACAACGAACAACAAAATCATCAACGATGACGACGAAGACGACGACTGCTCGAGGAGGCGTCACAGCGTTCGGGCAAATCCATATATGCTACAACTAAATCTGCTAGGCAGATGCCTGACCAGCAGCGTAACCCGACGCACTTTGTCAGGACCACGACAACAAGAAGACGTGAAACATGATTACATTCTGACATTGTCTTTGGTTCACACAGTTGTGAGTCTCGTTCCTTCAGTGAATCAATATGATCAAAACAACTTTGTACTTTCTTTTCTTTCTTCAGTTCTTAAAGCGTTTGAAACAGTTGCTGTATCCGGCTCTTGCAGCTGTTATACGATACCTAATACTGTTTCTTTTTCTGTGATAATTGTTGTCTTCGGTGCAAATGATAAATACATAAATACAAGTACGTTATAGGTCCTTCTCTGTGCACGCGACTGTTGACGTCACATTATGTATCTTCTTAAATTTCGTGGTTTAGATTCAGAGAATAAATTTCGAAACGTAAAAATATGTTTCCGTGCGTGGAAGATGTGAGATGATTCCCCTCGTTACGCCAGAGTTGTGTGGAAGCACGTTTCTGTTCACTGCCATTTTATCCACCACTATATTCACCACTGATGAGTCCGGGTGTTGGTATTCAGATGGTCTTCAGAAAGTTCTCCACCAAAGTACTGCACACCTTTCCCTCCTCCAAAACCACTGTGCATATTCTAACTGATCAGTTCACTGTATAACCCATTCATCTTTTAAACTCTTTTCGGGTGTATGTTTACTGTTCCTGTCCCTTTCATGGGTGTCAAGTTAACTCTCTCCATACGAACGGCGAAAGAGACGACGTTAACAGCGTTTCACCCCAATTACCATCATCAAAATATTGCAAGCGGAAGGCTCTTATACTGAAGACGTGAATGTTGACAAAGAATACCACAATTCTGACGACGGAAGCTAAAGGTTGGGTCATTCAGACACCCACTGGACATCCGAGGGGTTTGTGTAGAGGAGAAGAGAGGACTGGTCGTACTGAGTGAGTTAAACTCTTTTCGGGTGTATGTTTACTGTTCCTGTCCCTTTCATGAGCGTCAAGTTAACACCACTGATCTCCTGGTTTTGATACATCCTTTTGACTGTGTTATCAAGTCAAAGACGATGTACGCGTGAATGATGCAATTTCTAACATGCAGTCATTGAAGGATTTGTCCCCACATGCTAGTCCCTCTCCTATTCTCCACAACCATTGTGCGAGCGAGTATGTGTGTGCTGAACAGAATGGATGTGCACACGTGTCTGAGTCACCTTGTAGTGAACAGGCGATACAATAATGAGAAGAAGAAGAAGATGAAGAAGAAGTCTAAGTTTACAACGTATCCAGTTCTTAGCTGTTAGGTTATGCATTAATGATAATAATATTTCATTTTAATTTAATTTATTCTTATTTTTTTTATAGCGCTATAGTACAAGCCTAAGCATTGACCAGAGAATCGTTTTCGTGTCCAGAAAGTCATCAAATTACAAATTCCCAGTG
This sequence comes from Babylonia areolata, assembly GCF_041734735.1. Lineage (NCBI taxonomy): Eukaryota > Metazoa > Mollusca > Gastropoda > Neogastropoda > Buccinidae > Babylonia > Babylonia areolata. The sequence goes on along the minus strand of NC_134880.1, from coordinate 14,939,836 downwards.
GACTTTGTACTCGCCGGTCTGTTGCAAAGTCAGTATTGTTTCGCTTTTGCTTCATAGGCCTACATACATAAATACATACATAGAACCCAGTGTCTTACCTTAAATCACTCAGTGAAAACTCACAAGCCACTTATCATGATTGTCGTCCATTCTAAACACATGACGTCAGACAAGGTCTCGATGCGATTTTGATGTCAAAAGTTGCTAGCTAATCTGTATCTTCTTTTTTTTCCCCCCATCAAAGAGATCAACTTATCCATCCGACGGTATACGACACCATAAACCCAGTCAGCTGTTTTGCAGATCCGCTTGGAACCAAAGCGAACACGTTCAGCACAGGATGCCCAATGCAGCATGTCCACACCACGATCGTCAGTCAGGTCAGTCTCAACGCTCAAAGTCCCAATGATCTGTTTCACAAACCACACTGCAAAAACTCCACCGGTTCATTTCTCACAAATTCGTTGCACAATCAATAGTTTTGGATTTGATATTTGCCGGCCCACATTTGTTTCAGAACAATACAGGTCATTCACAGAATCCTCCTCTGTCAGTCCAAAGGATCCCGACCCCGTTATGAAGGACCATGCAGTGAAACAATGCTCTTCTTGTCCAAGATCAACAGCCTTTCTTGTTGTTATTGTTGTTGTTTTTCTCTCTGTTCGTCTGCATTGGTGCACCAATGAGCAGACCAAAAAAGACATCACCACCTTTCAGTTTCCAGTTCCAAGGGGGTGTCACAGCGTGCAGAATGATCCATACACGCTACACCACACCTGTTGATACCAAAAAAAAAAAAAAAAAAGAAAAAAGGTAAACGGGTGCCCGTATCTTCGTATGAACCCAACGCGCGAGGCCATGGATTGAACATTGCCACAATCGTCAGAACTCTTCATCCGAAGAAAAAAAACAAAAACAAAAAGCAAACAAACAAAACAAACAAACAAACAAACAAAAAACAACAACCAAAAAAACAAAAAAACACAAAAAACAACAAAAAAACCCCACCCACACACACAAAATACGAAATCGGACAAAAAAAAAATTACAATAACATCTCCGAAGACTCCGCAAACCTCCATGCAACCTTTCTTCCTTCCTCCCTTCCTTCTTTCTTTCCCTCCAGCCTACAATCCCCCCCTCTTCACGCTATCAAATGGGGAGAGGACCACATGGTGGGAGGTACATTCATCCTTCCTTCCTTCCTTCCTTTCTTTCCTCCAATCTTCAACCCCCACCCCCACCCCCAACCCTCCCCACCCCCGCAACACCCCCACAGCCCTCCTCTTCACGCTATCAAATGGGGAGCAGACCACATGATGGGGGATACATTCATCCTTCCTTCCTTCCTTCCTTTCTTTCCTCCAGCCTTCAACCTCCACTCCCCAGCCCCCCACCCGCCCCCCCACCCCCCATCCCCGCAACACCCCCACAGCCCTCCTCTTCACGCTATCAAATGGGGAGCAGACCACGTGATGGGGGGTACATTCATCCTTCCTTCCTTCCTTCCTTTCTTTCTTTCTTCCAGCCTTCAACCTCCACCACCCACCCCCATTCCTCCCCCTCCCCACCCCCGGAACACCCCCACAGCCCTCCTCTTCACGCTATCAAATGCGGAGAGGACCACATATCGAGGGTTCATCCTTCTTTCCTTCCTTCCTTCCTTACTTCCCTCCAAGGCCCCCCCCCCCCCGCCCCCCCAACCCCCAGGCCCCCCACCCACCCCTACACACCCCCTTCTCTTCACGCTATCAAAGAGGGAGAGGACCAGATATTGAGGGTTCATCATTCCTTCCTTCCTTTCTTCCTTCCTTTCTTTCCTCCAGCACCCAACCCCTTCCACACCCCCTGCAACACCCCCACACACCCCTTCACTCTTCACGCTATCAAATGGGGAGCCGACCACATGATGGCGAAGGTGGAGCCGAAGGTGAAGAGCACACAGACGACGAAGCAGGCCCTGTCGATGACCATGGCAGCGAACTTCCACTCGTTCTTGGAGTCGTTCTCCTCCTCGTCACGTCGGAACTTGGCCGTGATCTTGCGGATCTCCTTCAGGATGCACACGATGTCGTAGCGCATGCTGACGCTGTTGACGTTGTGGCTCGTCGTGCTGTTCTCCTCCACCTGGAAGCAAGGCAAGAGCGGCAGTTCAGCTCAGTTCGGTTTCAGTTTCAGTTTCAGTTCAGTTCAGTTCAGTTTCACTTCAGTGCAGTGCAGTTTAAGTTTAGTTCCGTACAGTTTCAGTACAGTTTCAGTTCAGTTCGGTTTAGTTCAGTTCAGTTTAGTTCAGTTCAGTTCGGTTCGGCTCAGTTCATAAATGTAAATGAACAAATGTTATTACACATGGTGATCAGTGTGGTGAAATGTAAATGAACAAATGTTATTACACATGGTGATCAGTGTGGTAAATGTAAATGAACAAATGTTTTACACATGGTGATCAGTGTGGTGAAATATAAATGAACAAATGTTATTACACATGGTGATCAGTGTGGTGAAATGTAAATGAACAAATGTTATTGCACATGGCGATCAGTGTGGTGAAATATAAATGAACACATGGTATTGCACATGGCGATCAGTGTGGTGAAATGTAAATGAACAAATGTTATTGCACATGGTGATCAGCGTGGTGAAATGTATATGAACAAATGTTATCACACATGGCGATCAGTGTGGTGAAATGTAAATGAACAAATGTTGCTGCACATGGCGATCAGTGTGGTGAAATGCACATGAACAAATGGTATTGCACATGACGATCAGTGTGGTGAAATGTACATGAACAAATGGTATTGCACACAACGATCAGTGTGGTGAAATGTAAATGAACAAACGTTATTGCACATGGTGATCAGTGTGGTGAAATGTAAATGAACAAATGTTATTGCACATGGCGATCAGTGTGGTGAAATATAAATGAACACATGGTATTGCACATGGCGATCAGTGTGGTGAAATGTAAATGAACAAATGTTATTGCACACAACGATCAGTGTGGTGAAATGTAAATGAACAAACGTTATTGCACATGGTGATCAGTGTGGTGAAATGTAAATGAACAAATGTTACTGCACACAGCGATCAGTGTGGTGAAATGTAAATGAACAAAATGGTATTACACATGGCGATCAGCGTGGTGAAATGTTATTATACATGGCGATCAGTGTGCTGAAATGTTATTGCACATGGCGATCAGTGTAGTGAAATATTGCAAGTGGCGATCAGCGTGGTGAAATGTTATTTCATATAGCGATCAGTGTAGCGAAATGTTATTGCAAGTGACGATCAGCATGGTGAAATGTTATCACACATGACGATCAGTGTGGTGAAATGTTATCACACATGGCGATCAGTGTGGTGAAATGTTATCGCACATGGCGATCAGCGTGGTGAAATGTTATCATACATGACGATCAGTGTGGTGAAATGTTATCGCACATGGCGATCAGTGTGGTGAAATGTTATCATACATGACGATCAGTGTGGTGAAATGTTATCATACATGACGATCAGTGTGGTGAAATGTTATCACACATGGCGATCAGTGTGGTGAAATGTTATCGCACATGGCGATCAGTGTGGTGAAATGTTATTGCACATGGCGATCAGTGTGGTGAAATGTTATCACACATGGCGATCAGTGTGGTGAAATGTTATCGCACATGGCGATCAGTGTGGCGGAATGCTATTGCACATGGCGATCAGTGTGGTGAAATGTTATTGCACATGGCGATCAGTGTGGTGAAATGTTATTGCACATGGCGATCAGTGTGGTGAAATGTTATCGCACATGACTATCAGCGTGGTGAAATATTATCGCACATGGCGATCAGCGTGGTGAAATTTTATTGCACATGGCGATCAGCGTGGTGAAATTTTATTGCACATGGCGATCAGTGTAGTGAAATGTTATTGCTCATGGCGATCAGTGTGGTGAAATGTTATTGCACATGGCTATCAGTGTGGTAAAAAAAAATGTTATCGCACATGGCGATCAGCGTGGTGAAATGAGGCCTCCAGGACACAGACCTTGCTCATCATGGCGGTGGCCGTGCCGTTGGCCATACGGAGGTCGTCGTCCATGTCCAGCACGTTGGCCATCAGGGAGCGGGATTTCTCGTCCAGACTGTCCAGCTTGACGTCGTTCAGCCGTGACCGCTGCATTGCCACGCGCCGGCTGACGAAGCCACCGGGCCTCTCCATGCGCAGCACCCAGGCCAGCCAGCCACAGATACAGTGTTTGATCTGCAGCATGGTGATGGCGGGGAGTTTAACACGGCGTGAAAGGAAGGAACGATGCCCACCCACCCCCCACCCCCCCGCACCCCCCACTCCCACCCCCCTCCTCTGAGAGTGGGGATATAACTTGAGCAAGACACTCTCCACTATAATCAAATTCTAGCCCAAATAGTCTCAACAGCAGTTGCCTCCTCTGCTGTTCTGATGGTCATAGTCTGACAAGACTATCATATATGTATGCTGGTCATTCGGATGAGACGACAAATCGAGGTCCAGTATGTAGCATTCACTTAGCGCATGTAAAAGAACCCATGGGAATAAAAGGAATGTCCATTTTAAAAGTGAAAAACAAACAAACAAACAAACAAACAAACAAAACAAAACAAAAAAACCCCAAAAACTTCGATAGTGAAAAAAAAAAGCATTTGCAGACTGACAAATATAGGTGGCACTGCACTGTTGCAACACACCCTCCCTTGGGAGAGCTGCCCGAATTTCATACAGAGAAATATGTTCTGTTTGAATAAACAATGCAGAGCAATACAATAAATACAATACCATACAGTGTAGAACAGTATATATGATCTTCTTCTTCTTTTCGGTCGCACTTGTCACAGAGTCAGGCTGGCCTGCGAGACAAATGTCGTCGTGGCTTCCAGGTCTTGTCTGCAGCCGTAGAGCTTGGTGCGTAGTGGGGTCGCTTCTGGCCACACGGTGTCTCTCAGTCCCAGGTGGAGGGGACAAGTCTGCAGAACATGTTCTGGTGTTTGGTCTTCAAGACCACAGGGACAGGTCGGTGATGGTGCCAGCTTCAGTTTCTTGAACATGTGCGCGTTGAGGCGGCAGTGTCCTGTGCGTAAGCGCATAATTGCTACCTGCTGCCAGCGTTCAAGCTCGTGATATGCATCCCTTGTGGCTTGTGGTCGCAGTGCTGCCTTCACAAGGGTCTTCTTTTCAGCGAAGCTAACACTGTTGTTTGGTTGTCTTTCTTTCGCTCCGAGTTTGGCGAGCTGGTCCGCAATTTCGTTGCCTGGAATTCCGCAGTGGGCTGGAACCCATTGCAGGACTACTCGTCGTTGCTGGGCAACTTCTTGTAGTTTCTCCTTGAGACGAGGAAGTTTATCTCCTGCAAGGGCTTCCAGGACAGACAACGCATCTGTCAGAAAGACAACTTGTGGGCATTCGCTTTCTGAGTCGTGAACCATTGAAGCGGCCTGCATGAGCGCCTGAACCTCAGCTGCGTAGTTTGAACAGTACTTTCCTGTGGGTATCCTTGCTGTGGATGTGTGGTGCTCAGGAGACTTCATGTACACTCCTGCTCCTCCGTCAGCAACAGCGTTGGTTGCAGAGCCATCTGTGTACACGTGAATCCAGGATTCTTCGGGGTACCTTTCAGCAATCATGGCTTGTGTCAGAGTGCGTTTGGCCGTGTCATCCTGAGAATCTCCTGGAGCGACCTGAGGGACTGATGTTGAGATATGAAAACTTGTGGAGTCTTCATTCCATGGCTGCGGCAGGTCGTTGGTACTCAGTGGAAGCGTCGATGGAGGCACACCATCCCGGTGCGCCCTGGCAAGTCTCTTGCTTTCATGGATAAAGCTACTGCGCTTGAGGCGGTTCTTTGTCAGTCCGTTCATCCTCTTCTTCATCGGATGATCAGGCAGGCACTGGAACTTTTCTGCTTGGACCATGATTTTGGCGTCTCTCCTTTGTGCAAGGGGTTGTGTGGTAGTAACCTCCTCCATGGCCTTGATTGGTGTGGATCGCATGGATCCGGTGATGATCCGTAGGGCTTGATTTTGGACCCTATCCAGAGACTGCTGGTGGGTCTTCGCTGCCGTAGACCAGGCTGTTGAGCCGTACTCAAGGTGGGGCCTGACGGTTCCCTGGTAGACGCGCTTGAGTATCGTTTCGTTTGCTCCCCAGCTGGTTCCGGCTAGCTTTCGCATGATGGCCAACTTGCGTCTGGCTTTTGCTTCAGCACGTTTGATGTGTGGCTTCCAGGTTTGTCTCTTGTCGAAGGTGACACCAAGATAGGTAGCCTCCTCGTCACTTCTCAGGGGTGTGTCGTCCAGTTTGATGGTTCCTGGTTTTTGTTTTGGTGACAGTGTGAAGAGTGTTGTAGAGGACTTTTCTTTGTTGATGGCTACATACCACTCCTCTGCCCATGCTGCTAAGTATATATGATACAATAGAACATTTGTTTTGTCAAACCTGCTGACAAAAAAACACTCCGAGCAGCAAAACATGAAGTGTTTTAAGGGGGGCAATCCATCGTATTATGGTATTAAGGAGTTCTCGTCCTTTGGCAGTTGTTTAACTGGAGGACGCTAACATGTTCTTAAACTGTCTTCTTTTTTTCTATTTTTCAAAGTTTCATATCAAATGATGTCAAAATAAATAAATGAAAGAAACTGTGACAATCTACATGGAAGTTTAAGTGAGCAATCACAGGCTCGTAAAACACACCTACCTAATATGACCAAGCACATCATGAAATATATTAAAACTTGTCAAATAAAGCAAAATCCACAATAACTGTCGATTGGCTAACCCCCCTCCCCTCCCCCCACACACACGCACACACACACACACACACACACACACACACACACACACACACACACACACACACATTGCATATCCGTATCCATTTGTCCGAGTAAACGCACCCCGAACAAATCTACGCATACATCAGTAGAAAGTATCCTCACACATGCATACACACATACATACGCGCACACACACAACATTCTCCACGCCAACAAACTCACATACAATCTATAAAAGCTAAAAATGTGTATCCCCTTGTAAATGTGTGTCACACACACACACACACACATACGCGCATACACACGACATTTACCACACCAACAAACTCACATACAATCTACAAAAGCTAAAAGTGTGTATGCCATTGTAAATGTGTGTGTGTGTGTGTGTGTGTGTGTGACCTACCCATGATGGCATGTGGTGGGTGTCGGGGGAGCGGTGGTGGAGGTTGAGGACGATGACGGTGAAGCAGACTGAGAGGGAGCACATGATCATGATGCAGGCAAAGTAGATCCCTGCCCACACACAGCACCACCATCAGCATCACAATACTAATCATCATCATCATCATCATCATATTTACGTGTGTGCAAGCTGAATCGGTAGCGTAAGCAGCACTGGCTTGAAATTATGTCCCCTGTGAATGGAGAGAGTTACCACTCTTTACTATTTGTTAATAATAATAATAATTAATAAGAAATATTAATAATAATAAAAATATTATATATATATATATATATATATATATATATTAATATAATACATATTATATATATATAATATAATATATATATATATATATATATATATATATATATATACATATATATAATATTAATGCCCTGCAATACAACAACAATGACGAGGATATTACTACTAATAAAGCCCCACAGTAATTATTAAATCAACTCCAACCGAACAAACTTGACCTTAAGGGTGTAGACGCCAATAGGTCGTTAAACTCCAATAGTAGTAATTATTATTATCATATAGCGTCATTGGATTCGAGTAGAGATGGGGTGATTCATGAACAAATATATGCAAATGTAAAGAACAAAACAGACAAATGAATGCCGATGTGAACAATCCAATGAATCAATAAACTGATTATTGCTATGATTGTTATTACTATCATTATTCTTATCAGTAGTGAAGTTATAGTTATCAAGAAGATTCTGATATATACCAAGAAAAAAAAAAAGGGAATAACTAAAGTACTAAAACAAGTGAATAGGTGTAATAAAAACGTGCCGACAAATCCACAGTTATACGCTACGCAACATTTGCGTATTTCACATAGACAAAGAAACAAAAAAGCCTTCGTGTGTATATGCAAGCAGAAGATCAAATACGCACGTTAAAGATCCTGTAATCCATGTCAGCGTTCGGTGGGTTATGGAAACAAGAACATACCCAGCATGCACACCCCCGAAAACGGAGTATGGCTGCCTATATGGCGGGGTAAAAACGGTCATACACGTAAAAGCCCACTGGTGTGCATACGAGTGAACGCAGAAGAAGAAGAAGTTGTGATAAAATGAAATACAGATACATAACGTCCAGCAAGCGCTGGACAGTGAGCAACAGCTGGACAGACTGACCGATCAGAGGCACGGCATCGGACGTGGGAGGCATGGTCTCCGCCACCAGCAGCAGAAACACCATCAGTGACAGCAGGATGGTGGTTCCTAAAACACACACACGCACTCACGTACACATACGCAGGCACGCACATACACACACACGCATGCACACACACACATACGAACACACGCATGCACGTACACACACACACTCTCTCACGCATGCACGCCCGCAGATACACACACACACACACGCACGCACACACACCACAGATGTATGCAGATAGGAATATTAAATAAGAAATACATTCCAGTAATGATTCATACCGGAGAGGACGAGAAAGAGAGAATGAGAGACAGAGACAGACAGACAGAGACAGGGAGAAAATGAGAGAGAGAGAGACATACACACAGAGAGAGAGAGACAGACAGACAGACAGAGATCGAGACAGAGACAGACAGACTGACAACAGACACACAGACCGTCTTGGTAGTCTCACTCTATCACCGTTCTTCCCAAGCAAGCCCCTCACCCCACCCCCAACCCCCCAACTGCTAATCCTTCCATAGAATCGACATGAGTTTCATAAAGTTCAGTGTGTTGCCGCTGTTCATAGACTGCCTGTTGTATACAGTGATGGACTGTTGAAATGTTCCATGTGTTGCCGCTGTTCATAGACTGCCTGCTGTGTACAGTGGTGGACTGTTGAAATGTTTCATGTGTTGCCGCTCATCGGACACTGCCTGCTGTATACAGTGGTGGACTGTTGAAATGTTCCATGTGTTGCCGCTGTTCATACACGTCCTGCTGTATACAGTGATGGACTGTTGAAATGTTCCATGTGGTGCCGGTGTTCATAGACTGCCTGCTGTATACAGTGATGGACTGTTGAAATGTTCCGTGTGTTGCCACTGTTCATAGACTGCCTGCTGTCTACAGTGATGGACTGTTGAAATGTTCCATGTGGTGCCGGTGTTCATACACGTCCTGCTGTATACAGTGATGGACTGTTGAAATGTTTCATGTGTTGCCGCTGTTCATACACTGCCTGCTGTATACAGTGATGGACTGTTGAAATGTTCCATGTGTTGCAACTCATCAGACACTGCCTGCTGTATACGGTGGTGGACTGTTGAAATGTTCCATGTGGTGCCGGTGTTCATTGACTGCCTGCTGTATACAGTGATGGACTGTTGAAATGTTCCATGTGTTGCCGCTGTTCATACACGTCCTGCTGTATACAGTGATGGACTGTTGAAATGTTCCATGTGGTGCCGCTGTTCATACACGTCCTGCTGTATACAGTGATGGACTGTTGAAATGTTCCATGTGTTGCCGCTGTTCATACACGTCCTGCTGTATACAGTGATGGACTGTTGAAATGTTTCATGTGTTGCCGCTGTTCATACACGTCCTGCTGTATACAGTGGTGGACTGTTGAAATGTTCCATGTGTTGCCGCTGTTCATTGACTGCCTGCTGTATATAGTGATGGACTGTTGAAATGTTCCATGTGTTGCCGGTCATCGGACACTGCCTGCTGTATACAGTGTTTGACTGTTGAGATGTTCCATGTGGTGCCGCTGTTCATACACTTCCTGCT
>NC_134880.1:14909852-14914852 GCF_041734735.1 Babylonia areolata | reverse complement strand
GACATAAAGGAAGGAAGAAAGAAAGACATAAAGGAAGAAAGAAAGAAAGACAGAAAGGAAGAAAGAACAGAAGAAAGAATGACAGAAAGGAAGGAAGGAACAAAGAAAGGAAGGAAGACAGAAAGAAAGACACAAAATGTCGGAATGCCTAAAAGACAGGATATTGCAAACAAACACAAAACAACAACAAGCACACAGTGTATTCAAACAAACAGGAAGCCATGATTGCCAAGTAGCCCATCAGTGCAGCAAAAAAAAGAAAACCCTAAAAAACAACAACAACAACAACAACACACACACACACACACACACACACACACACACACACACACACACACACACACACACACACACACACACACACACACAAGCACCTCCATTTACTCCCTTTGTCTTCCAAGCGTGATGACATATGATTGGCACTAAGTGGTAGCAGACTGTCTGTCTCCCTTTCGCCCCACCCCCACCCTCTCTCTCTTTCTCTCTCTCCATCCCCCCTCTCTCTCTCTCGCTCCCCCCCGTCTCTCTCTCATTCTTTCTGTCTTTCGCTCTATACACATATCGCTCTCTGTCTCTCACACTCATCCTCTCTCTTATACTCTCTCTCTCTCTCTGTGGTCCACAACCCAAAACAGTCCTGTACTCATATTTATACCGACGGCTCCTCCGAGGAGGCTGTACGAAATGTTGGGGGTAGGGAATTACATTCAGTACCCAGGAGGTAGAGAAGAAAAGATCTGCCTCGCTACCAACCATTACTCCACCAATTATAAGGCTGAGGCAGAAGCCCTGAAAACAGCAGAAGCTCACATGGAGGTCAGCGGCTCATACGACTCACAACGTGGTTTTTCTGACTGATGTCCTGCAGGCCTTGCAGTCCAACAATAAAGCATTGATCTAAACGACCTGTCCTCCACTCTAGCCTCGCTGTCGTCCTACAATGGATTCCCTCTCACTGCAATGACAATGCTGACTCCCTCGCGAAGGAAAGGCACTGCACATGATGCACAAAATGGTGGGGGTAGGGAATCAACATTAAGTACCCAGGAGGTAGAGAAGAAAAGATCTGCCTCGCTACCAGCCTTTACTCCACCAATTATAAGACTGAGGCAGAAGCCCTGAAAACAGCAGAAGCTCACATCGAGGTCAGCGGCTCATACGACCCACAACGTAGATGATGATGATGGTCCATGAGCCAAGTCTGAGGAAAAGACCATAACCAAGGTCAAGCAATGCTCTCTTTTTCTCTCAATCTCTCTGTCTTCTCTCTCCCTCTCTCTCAATCTCTGTCTCTCTGTCCATGTCTCTGTTTCTCTCTGTGTGTGCCTCTCTGTCTCTGTCTCTCCCTCTCTCTCTGTCCTCTAGTCTGCTCTACTCTACTCAACACTCATTTTGTTTAAGTGTGAATTCAACAATCAATGCACGCATTGTTGTGTTCAACCAGTTCAAAGAGTTCAGAGCAATGCTGCTCAACTTATTTTCACATCCTCCAAATCTGAACATTTTACTCCCGTCTTCCACTCTCTTCACTGGCTACCAGTTTCAAAAAAGAATTCAATACAAGCTTTCTGCTCTGACGTTTTCTGCCCTCTCAAGCTCTGGTCCTCACTACCTCTCTGACCTCCTTGAAGTGTACGTTCCATCTCGTCATCTTCGTTCTGCTTCTGGTACCAGGCTATTGAAAATCACTGCTGTAAAGAAGAAGCAACAGGGTCAGAGATAAAACTTGCGACAGTCTGTCTCGCTGAAATGCTTGAAGCCTGCTCTCAAAACATATTTTTTCCAACAACTGACGATTTTCAGAGCTGGTCTCGGTATGATATGGTTCTGATGCATGCATGCTTTCTTGTGGGGGAAGCCGTTTGCCATGTGTGTATGTCGGGTTGCTAGCGAGAATCCGTGCATTTGTGTGTGTGCGTGTGTGTGTGTGTGTGTGTGTGTGTGTGTGCGTGTGTGTGTGTGTGTGTGTGTGTGTGTGTGTGTGTGTGTGTGTGTGTGTGTGTGTGTGTGTGTGTGTGTGTGTGTGTGTGTGTAGGGGGGGCGTAGGACGTGAGAGGGATGAATAAAACAGAGAAGGTAGAAAACTACCAAAATTGCATAACTAACATGCAATTGCAATTAACAATAACAATTTAATAATGATAACCTCGTGTGTGTGTGTGTGTGTGTGTGTGTGTGTGTGTGTGTGTGTGTGTGTGTGTTACAGGCCATGACTGAAGTTGAATCATTACATCCCCATCATATTCATCCCTACAACGAGTCGATGACTGTTGAACTTCACAAATCCCCTCTCATCTTCTATAGTGAAATCAGACACGGTACAAATACGACTATTTCACCCCATGATAGCTGGTGGAGAATATTTAATTGGTGGAGAATAAAACCCACGGGTATTCATTCGTGTGATACTGGTGAAGAAGATGAATTCACAACTCCATATCGTGTAACACTCAGGGTGGAAATCCATGAAACATTTCGTGTGATACAAGGATGCGTTTTTTTTGTGTGTTTTTTTGTTTGTTTTTTTTAATCTGGAGGGCGTCATGGGTGGGTGGGTGGTTTCCAATGTTCAGTTGCGTGAGTGTTTGTTTATTGGCACGTGTTTCCGTGTTGATGGGGGTGAGCGGGGTGGGGTGGGGGTGGAGGTGGTATTTAGAAAGGAGACGGGGAGTGTGGAACTAAATGTAAAAGCGCTTTGAGTAGTCTTTCTGGAGAAACGTGTTATATAAATGTCCATTAGTAGCAGTAGTAATAGTAGTATTAGGAGGAGGAGGAGGAAGTCGAGGAGAAGGAGGAGGAGGAAGAAGTCGAGGAGGAGGAGGAAGTCGAGGAGGAGGAGGAGGAGGAGGAAGTCGAGGAGGAGGAGGAGGAAGTCGAGGAGGAGGAGGAGGAGGAGGAGGAAGTCGAGGAGGAGGAGGAGGAGGAGGACGTCGAGGAGGAGGAGGAGGAGGAGGAGGAGGAGGGGGAGGAAGTCGAGGAGGAGGAGGAGGAAGTCGAGGAGGAGGAGGAAGTCGAGGAGGAGGAGGAGGAGGAAGTCGAGGAGGAGGAGGAGGAGGAGTCGAGGAGGAGGAGGAGGAGGAAGTCGAGGAGGAGGAGGAGGAAGTCGAGGATGAGGAGGAAGTCGAGGAGGAGGAGGAGAAGTCGAGGAGGAGGAGGAGGAGGAAGTCGAGGAGGAGGAGGAGGAAGTCGAGGAGGAAGAGGAAGAGGAGGAGGAGGAGGAAGTCGAGGAGGAGGAGGAGGAAGTCGAGGAGGAGGAGGAGGAAGTCGAGGAGGAAGAGGAAGAGGAGGAGGAGGAGGAGGAAGTCGAGGAGGAGGAGGAAGTCGAGGAGGAGGAGGAGGAGGAAGTCGAGGAGGAGGAGGAGGAAGTCGAGGAGGAAGTCGAGGAGGAGGAGGAAGTCGAGGAGGAGGAGGAGGAAGTCGAGGAGGAGGAGGAGGAGGAAGTCGAGGAGGAGGAGGAGGAAGTCGAGGAGGAGGAGGAGGAGGAAGTCGAGGAGGAGGAGGAGGAAGTCGAGGAGGAGGAGGAAGTCGAGGAGGAGGAGGAGGAGGAAGTCGAGGAGGAGGAGGAGGAAGTCGAGGAGGAGGAGGAGGAGGAAGTCGAGGAGGAGGAGGAGGAAGTCGAGGAGGAGGAGGAGGAGGAAGTCGAGGAGGAGGAGGAGGAGGAAGTCGAGGAGGAGGAGGAGGAGGAAGTCGAGGAGGAGGAGGAGGAGGAGGAAGCGCAAAACTGAGACTAGAAGTGTTGGTGGTGGTAATAATAATAATGGTGGTGGTGGTGGTGGCAATGGTGATGGTGGTGGTGGTGACGGTGGTGGTGGTGGTAATCAATCACAAATGCACGCATTAAACTGAGCGTGCAAGAGTCTTTCTCTCGCTTGGATGGTCTGACTGGGTAGACAGGTGATAATGTGCTTGGGCGCCCAAGCATGCATGGATGACTTTTAGCACAATGTGAAATGACAAGACAGGACAAACAGCCACAAGTGCTCTGTCTCTCTCCGATTCACTGTTTCTCTGTGTGTGTGTGTGTGTGTGTGTGTGTGTGTGTGTGTGTGTGTGTGTGTGTGTGTGTGTGTGTGTGTGTGTGTGTGTGTGTGTGTGTGTGTTAGTCTGTCTGTCTGTCTACCTGTCACACACACACACACACACACACACACACACACACACACACACACAGACACACACGCGCTTGCTTGCTTGCTTGCATGGAGATTGCAGAGAGAGACACGGAAAAAGACAGAATGAGAGGGAAATAGATACAGAGAGAGAGAGAGAGAGAGAGAGAGAGAGAGAGAGAGAGAGAGAGAGTGTGTGTGTGTGTGTGTGTGTGTGTCTGTCTACCTGTCACACACACACACACACACACACACACACACACACACACACACACACGCTTGCTTGCTTGCTTGGGGGATGGAGAGAGAGACACGGAAAATGACAGGATGAGAGGGAAATATATACAGAGAGAGAGAGAGAGAGAGAGAGAGAGAGAGAGAGAGAGAGAGAGAGAGAGAGAGAGAGAGAGAGAGAGAGAGAGAGAGAGAGAGAGAGACAGACAGACAGACAGACAGACAGACAGAGGAAGAAGAAGAAGAAGAAGAAGAAGAAGAAGAAGAAGACTATCGCCTTCACTATTCACAAGAAAAGCGCACCCCCTATAAACACACATCCACATGCGCAAAGCACGGATTAGTAACAACCAGTCACGCTGACATAAATTCACTTCATTTATCAAATCAAAGCACACCTGTGACATGGGATGTTCAGATAAATAAAGTAATAAACAGGTAAATAAATACCCACGAGGGGACGATATATCACACCACAATAGGGGGAAAAAAAAACAACCCAAAAATCCAAGCTACATCCAACACCAGAATAATCTGAACCATTGACGTTTGCTGTCAGAAACACGTCACACGACAAAACACGTCACAGATGATGGTTACATTTTCACCACCGTGATTACCCTAGTTTGAAACATACTAAGCGTAAACATCGAACAG
>NC_134880.1:14899852-14904852 GCF_041734735.1 Babylonia areolata | reverse complement strand
GGTATGTTCTTGTTTCCATAACCCACGCGAACGCTGACATGGATTACAGGATCTCTGAACGTGTCTATAGATTTCTTTTTTGCTATGCGTGTACACACGAAAAAGGTTCAAGGGCCGGCAGGTCTGCACATATATTGACCTGGGAGATCGGACAAAAAAATCTCCATCCTTAATCCACCACGTGTGCCGAAACTCGGGATCGAAATCAGGAATACATTAATTTTTTTGTTCAACTCTTCTTCTTCTTCTGTGTTCCTGCGCTGCAACTCCCACAGTCACTCGTATGCACACGAGTGGGCTTTTACGTGTATGACCGTTTTTACCCCCCCGCCGTGTAGGCAGCCATACTCCGCTTTCGTGGGGTGTATGCTGGGTATGTTCTTGTTTCCATAACCCACCGACCGCTGACATGGATTACAGGATCTTTAACGTGCGTATTTGATCTTCTGCTTGCGTATAGACACGAAGGAGGTTCAGGCACTAAGCAGGTCTGCACATATGCTGACCTGGGAGATCGTAAAAAAATCACCACCCTTTACCCACCACCAGGCGCCGTTACTGAGATTCGAACCCGGGACCCTCAGATTGAAAGTCCAACGCCTTAACCACTCGGCTATTGCGCCCGTCGTTCAACTGTTCATTATCCCTGTCTTTTTTATTTTTTTTATATTTTATTTATTTATTTATTATTTTTTTTTTTTTAAGGTCTTGTCTCTTTTAACTTATGCATGAAAAATTAGGAGACATAACCCTTGTTTTTTTCATTACAAATATCGATATCCAAATGTGCCGTGCTGTATTTTTAATGCATTATATGCCAACTAATCATCGCGTTTTTCATGTCATACAATAACGAATAGTTATTTTGTTTGTTTGTTTGTTTGTTTTTGTGTTTTTTTAATATACACTGCGCTTCACTAAAATCCATACCGCGGAGAAATAGCAGAACACACTGCTGATGACTACTGTTATATTATTTTTAAAATACTATTTTCTTCCATTCAGATCATGTTTGTTTGTTTTCTTCCTACTGAATACTATAAGAAACGGGCTATCGCAGTGTGGTAGATAAATGGAACAAATAGATCACGGCGATATCAATCACACACCCAGCCCGATACCATATGCCCTATCCCGTCAAGGAATCCTCACTATATATGAAAAAAAAAGAAAAAAAAGAAGAAGAAAAGAGGCAATTATTCCAGACACTGCCCTAAGTGTCATGGTAAAGCCTGGCAAACATAGTTATACCAACTGATGAAATCAATAACCAAATGAACAAACAAACACACACACACACACACACACACACACACACACACACACACACACACACACACGCACACACATAAATACATACATGCATACATACATTCATGCATACAGACAGACAGATAGACAAACAGACAGGCAGACAAAACATCAACAAGATAACATACAATGAAACAAATGTCAACAAACGAGCACGAAAAAAAAAAGTGGAAAATAATGACTGAAAAAAAAAAATCAACAACCAGAAAAACAAGAACTGAAAATGTTGTAAACTTGATGACATGCTTTCTTTTGAAGCTGGAACTCGAAATGAATAAATGAATGAATAAACAAATGAAAAGAGAAAAAAAGAAAGTACAAAAAAAAATATATAAAACTTAAATTCAAAATATACGAAACTCGATCCAGGGAAGAGGAGGGTTATGAGTTAATCCATCGAACGACAGACTACCCAGCAGTTGGTGAAAATGTAAATTAATAGCTAAAGAAAACAAACAAACAAACAAACACATAAACAACATATACATGAACCGTAGGATCAGCCAGTCACTAGCCAATCAATCAATAACCTCAGAACAACATTCTTACGATTTTGAGCCACAGAATGGACATAATGCTCTCCTGTCTCTCCACCTATGTAAACAAGCAAGTTCAGTGAGAATGTATCAGCTTTCAGTTTCAGTTTTGTCAAGGAGGCGTCACTGCGTTCGGACAAATCCATATACGGTACGCCACATCCGCTACGTAAATGCCTGTCCAGCAGCATAACCCAACACGCTTAGCCAGGCCTTGATTGCGTGAATTGATTGTGTGTGTGTGTGTGTGTGTGTGTGTGTGTGTGTGTGTGTGTGTGTGTGTGTGTGTGTGTGTGTGTGTGTGTGTGTGTGTGTGTGTGTGTACCTATCAGAGTGGATTTCGTTTACATAATTTTGCCATCGGACAACACTCTTGTTGCCATGGCTTCTTTTCCAGTGCGCCAAGTGCGTGCTGAACACGGGACCTCGGTTTATCGTCTCAGCCGAATGACTAGACGCTCAGTTTGATTTTTTTTTTTTTTTTTTTTTTGTGGTCAAACTTGGGAGAAAGGGCGAGAGCGGGATTCGAACCCACACCCTCCAGCACTGTCTGCATTGACAGAAAAGCGTCGTAAAAAAAAGTGGGCAGGAACGGTAGAAAAATACAGAACATTTTTTTTAGTTTAATGAATTGGTTTCTTTTGGAGCTAAAATTGAAACAGATAGATGAACAGATACCAGAATCCCCGATTATCTGAGTTGACATTTCTTCTTTTTTTAAATTTTTTTTATTTTTATTTTTTTTATTTTATTTTTTTTTTTAAGGAGAAATCAGTGGATGATGTCTAAAAGTTCTGCATCCCTGGAATTTTTTTTTTTTCTTTTTTTTTCTTTTTTTTATCTTTTGGTCTTTTTTGTTTTGTTTTTGTTTTTGTTTTTTGTTCCTTCCATCATCAATTTTCTCCTTTCTGTTGTTATTAATCTGTCTTCTTCCCAATGGCATGATCAAACACTTACAAGACCATGCATCATATATTACACATACATGATGGCTTCACACAAAATAATATTCCCTGAAAGAGAATATATCAGAATCCCCGATTATCTGAGTTGACATTTCTTATCAAAGTGAGTCTGGCATTATAATCCAAATAATTATTTTCAACAGACTTTCTCCAAGTGACATCAACATAGTCCAGTCTGGTTCAATTACAGTTCAAGTTTGTTTCAGTTTCAAGGCGGTGTCAAAGTGTGCGGACTGATCCATATACGCTACACCACAACTTCTGTAAACAATAATTAAAAAAAAAAAGAGGAACAGGTACCTGATTTTTGTATTATTCCAACGCTGTGACCTAACTTAGTTTACGATGTTCGTTCTTTTAATGCAAGCGCACAGACACACACACACACACACACACACACACACACACACACACACACACACACACACACACACACACACACACACACACACATACACACACACACACGCACATCGTGTTCTGTGTGTATCAACACTATCAGTGCAGACACGCAGTCATCAGCATCAAACACAACTCAACAATGCGTAAATGTCTACCTTCCTTCTGCGAAAAAAAGAAAAGAAAAAGAAAGTGTGAATGCAAGAAGAACTTGTCTAATAAAGAACTGCAAAGTCATTATCTTCACCATGGTAACAACAACAACAACGACGACGACGACGACAACAACAACAACAGCAGCAACAGCAGCTGTATTGACAACAACAGCAAAAAACAACAGCACGCGAATACAAAAAGAGCAACGTCAAATACATTTTTAAAAAGGAAAATAAGTTAACGAGCACCCCTATTGGAAACAAGGCCAACTAAACCAAAAATTGGCCAAGGTTTGGTGCTAACGACGGAACTACCAACCAAGCAACCAACCAACCTGCTAACTGCATAACTAACTAGCTAATCAGCCTAATTGGCTGATTGACTGTCTGTCTTGTTAACTGACAGACTGACTAACACACAAACTCACTTTTTTTTTTCTTTTTTTTTTTCTTTTCTTTTTTTTAAGGGAAAGGAAAATAGCCAAGAACAGTTGCCCCCAAAAATAATTTTGATATCGCCGTGTTGGGAAGGGTGTGGATTGTATCAACACTTTTCTCTCTTTTCTTGTCTGTCTCTGTCTGTCTGTCTGTCTGTCTCTCTATTTCTCTGTCTCTCTTTCTGTCTCTGTCTCTGTCTCTGTCTCTGTCTCTCTCTCTGTCTCTCTCTCTCTCTCTCTCTCTCTCTCTCTCTCTCTATGTATGTATGTATGTATGTATGTATGTATGTATGTATGTATGTATATATATATATATATATATATATATATATATATATATATATATATATATATATATATATATATCCTCTCTCTGTGTTCGTTGTTGCTGTTATGTTACATTCTTCATATGTCGCTTTATTTGAATCAGGAATAGTGTTATGACTATCTATCTATCTATCTATCTAATCTATCTATCTATCTATCTACTTTCTTTCTTTCTATCCATCTGTTATCTATTTATCTATCTACATGTCTGTCTGTCTGTAACTCTGTCCGTCTGTTTATTTATGATATACTTATTTATTTGTTTATTTGTTTCTGCTACCCTTGTGTTAGAAAACCGATCCTGGCCTTTAGCAGGGAAGCAATCACATCACTTTAAGAAACCAATTTCACATTGCGGCCAGTTGCACCGAACGTTTGATTGGAATTCTCTCTCTGTCTCTTTGTCTCTGTCTCTCTGTCTCTGTCTCTCTCCCTCTCTTCCCTTCTCTCTGTCTCCGTTTCTGTCTGTCTCTCTGTCTCTGTCTGTCTCTCTCCTTCTCTCTCCCTCTCTCTCCTTCTCTCTGTCTCTGTCTCTATATCTCTCCCTCTCTCTCCTTCTCTCGGTCACTATGTCTCTCTCTCTCTCTCCTTCTCTGTCTGTCTCTCCCTCTCTCTCCTTCTCTATGTCTCTGTCTGTCTCTCTGTCTCTGTTTCTCTCTCTCCTTCTCTCTCTCTCTCTCCCCTTCTCTCTGTCTCTCTCTCTCTGTCTGTCTCCCTGTCTCTCCTCCTCTATCCTTCTCTCTGTCTCTCTGTCTGTCTCTCCTTCTCTCTGCCTCTGTCTCTGTCTCCTTCTCTCTCCTTCTCTCTGTCTCTCTGTCTGTCTGTCTCTCCTTATCTCTGCCTCTGTCTCTGCCTCTCTCTCTCTGTCTC
>NC_134880.1:14882352-14887352 GCF_041734735.1 Babylonia areolata | reverse complement strand
TTAACTTCCAGATGTTTCAGGCATACAACAGAGTCAAACAAGACCTAAATCCGGACCAGACCCCCTCCCAAACCCTCTACCCCCCCACCCCCCCTACCCCCCACACACAACCAAAACCCCTCTGCCCATTCCACCATGACTAGATTCTTCTGATTACTTTCTATTATTACTCGGGGGCCAAAAAAAAAGAAAAAAAAAAAAAAAAAAAAAGGGGGGTACGGGTGGTGGAGTGGGGGGTGTGGTGTGGGGGTGGGGGATCCCGCTTCTTCCTGTAAAATCTAGCATGGGTGATGGATGGTTTCCGGAAAGAGATGCGGAGTGATGGCAGGAGACTGTGAGATGTATACACTGGTTGTTTTGTGGGCGGAGTGTTGTTTGCAAGGTCTTCACAAGAACGGTGTGTGGTTCCTGTCACTGACCTCTGCCTACGTGCAGGGGAGGGGGTGGGTGGGGGGGTGGAAACGAAACGCCGCGTGGGTGGTTCCCATCTGTCGTCTCAGTGGTAGCTCTGCATAAAGTTCTGTCTGAATGGAACAGGAAACGTTTGTATTGTCTGGTAGCTTGCATGTGATTCTAACGGATTGGAATGGGAAAGTTTCGCATTGTCTGGTAGCTTGCATATAGTTCTATCTGAATGGAATATGGAAGTTTCGCATTGTCTGGTAGCGTGGATATAGTTTTATCTGAATGAAATGTGAAAAGTTCCTGTTGTCTGGTAGATTGCATATGATTCTATTTGAATGGAATGGGAAAGCTTTGTATTGTCTGGTAACTTGCATATAATTTCATCTGAATGGAGTGGGAAAGGTTAATATTGTCTGGTAGCTTGCATGTGATTCTATCGGATTGGAATGGGAAAGCTTCGCATTGTCTGGTAGCGTGCATATAGTTTTATCTGAATGGAATGGCAAAGCTTCGCATTGTCTGGTAGCGTGCATATAGTTTTATCTGAATGGAATGGCAAAGATTCGCATTGTCTGGTCACGTGCATATAGTTTTATCTGAATGGAATGGCAAAGCTTCTCATTGTCTGGTAGCGTCCATATAGTTCTATCTGAACTGAGTATGAAAGTTTCGCATTGTCTGGTAGCGTGCATATAGTTTTATCTGAATGGAATGGGAAAACTTTCGCATTGTCTGATAGCGTGCATATAGTTTTATCTGAATGTAATAAGAAAGGTTCGCATTGCCTGGTAGCTTGCATTTAGTTCTATCTGACTGGAATGGGCAAAGTTCCTATTGTCTGGAAGCATGAAATGATTATATCTGAATTTATTTGTGTTTCAGATGTAACAGTGTCGTGTATCGGTTTGGTTTCATAACGTTTGTCGACCAGAGAACGGGAGCATCTTGCATACAATGTGCGCGGACAAACACACACACACACACACACACACACACACACACACACACACACTCCCTCTCTCTCTCTCTCTCTCTCTCTCTCTCTCTCTCATATCTCTGTCTCTGAATGTCTCTGTTTCTGCCTTTGTTCCCCCGCCCTCTCTCCCCCTCTCTCTCTCTCTCTCTCTCTCTCTCTCTCTCTCCCTTTCACTACACCTCTACCTTTCATCTCCCTCTCTGTGTCCCTCTCACTATCTCCCTCTCACTATCTCCACCTGCACACTTCATCTCCCTCTCTCTCTCCCTCTCTCCATATGTCTCTCTCTCTCTTTCTTTCTTTTTTCTGTGTGTGTGTGTGTGTGTGTGTGTGTGTGTGTGTGTGTGTGTGTGTGTGTGTGTGTGTGTGCGTGCGTGCGTGCGCGTGTGCGTGAGTTTTTTTTTTTTTTTTTTTTTTTTTTTTTTTTTTTTTGTTTTTTCCCTGTACTTGTTGGGGAATGCCTACCCAGTGAATCTAGAGAAACGTCAAGGGTATCCACGGCAAGTTCGCTCAGACGAAAACAAATACAATGCCAGTTCGGACAGTTAGACAGATAAAGATACAGACACAGACACAGACGGAAAGGCAGACAGTAACAGAGACAGGCCAAAGGAAAGTTGGCGCGACAGAAAGAGATGGATGGACGGACGGATGAGGGTGTGCTCTTATTGTTAATCTATATTTTATATACGAGTATGTTAAATTTCAAATACCAACCAGCAACCACTGTATTACCGCATGAGGCAACTTTGGTTTAATGGTGGTGTTGGAAACGAAAAAAGCTTTCCTTAGAATATTTAAACAACGTATGATGGATTGTTACAAACAAGACTTGTCAAGCAAACTGTTATAGTAATAATCGTTATGAAGCATACTGTTCCTTTAAATCAGTTTGGCAGCCACAAAAAACAAACAACAACAAAAAAACAACAACATATATATTACCATCTTACCATTTCCGAATTCAGATCGTCTTTCATTAAATTCACATTTGGAGTAAACGAACTTAAAATTAATGAGCGTTATAAGGATAGCCTGAAAACTGTAGCTTTTGTGGAGGGGGGGGGGGGGGGGGGTGTGAAGACGAAATTCATGTACTGGCAATTTGCCCACAATATGATATTCTGAGAAAGAAATACATTCACAAACATATACAAAATTTAAGGATTCTCATATTACCCCACTTACTTCAAAATGTCAACAACATTGTGTCAAGAGAGAGAGAGAGAGAGAGAGAGAGAGAGAGAGAGAGAGAGAGAGAGAGAGAGAGAGAGAGAGAGAGAGAGAGAGAGAACTCAGAACTCAGAAATGTTTTATTGTAGAAGGCCTTCTGACCCATTGCAATGTTCAGCACACACACACACCACACCACACCCCCTCCTCCACCCCCTGCTCCCCGGCCTCCTCCTCCCCCCCTCCCCCCTCCCACTCACACACACACACACACACTCATCACACACACACACACTTGCCTGCGCGCAGACTCGATTTTGTGAAACCGGGCAAACACATGAATCGAAAAATCAAAAAGATAAATGCCTTCCACCGCGAGCAAGTCCGCTTTAGCATGTACGTTCGTTGTTTTAAATGTATAACATAACATAACTTAGGCTGTACCCGTTATCATAATAAAGCAGCGCAACGTTTATTTGAGTGATAAATAAAGCGACCTAGATCATGAAGGATTTTTGTGTCATGCATTAGAAATTCTAAACTTTTGTCAGAGGGATGTTTCGTGTACCAACATGGAATATATTTATATCGCAGATCGTTAAGAGATTTACAGTAAAATAAAGTGTGTATCTCGTCTTCAATACCAGCGTTACATAGTGGACATTTCAGGTCGTTTGGACTGACGAAAGCAAATCCCATATTATGTGTACGTATATCCGAGGCTCCTATTCTAAACCTTATAAGCACATCTCTTTTGTATTTATTTTTTAACTGCTGTAAAGTAAGATTCCAGTGATATGGATGATTTGAAAGTTTCGATAAACGCTGAACCTTCTGCTGTTGTGAAGATGTTCGTGCCAGGTTTGACTATGACAATCGATCAGTCTTTGTTTGAAATCATTCAAGAATCCTCTTGTATTTTCTACACCTTGATTTTCCCAAACAAAGCCGAATCCAAATTTATATAAAGTGTTTCGTACCTGAGATGCCCAGCACTCATTATCTTGATCACATAGCGATAAAAGCATTTTATAAGATTTACGAGGAAGTCTGTTTTCATCCATTCTTGTAAGCCTGATCCAATACTTTATACACGAAAAGAAGGAATATGCATACAGAGGTTAACGACCTGTCTCGCCATACAGCATGTCATTTGGTGTTCTTGGACTCACATTAAGGAGTGTTTTTTTTTAAAGCGAACATGTGCACTTTTTCTATTGATGAAAGTTGCATTAATCCCCAGATTTCACAGAGAGAGAGAGAGAGAGAGAGAGAGAGAGAGAGAGAGAGAGAGAGAGAGAGAGAGAGAGAGAGAGAGAGAGAGAGAGAGAGAGAGAGAGAACACTGAACACTGAAATGTTTAACGTCATTAGCTGTAAAGCTTTAGTAAACATAGTAGGTACTAATCATAACAAAATGGTCCAAAGCGGATAAAATGGAACACACACACACACACACAGAGAGAGAGAGAGAGAGAGAGAGAGAGAGAGAGAGAGAGAGAGAGAGAGAGAGAGAGAGAGGGGAATTGAAACAACATAAACTAATAAGAGATCTGCGACACTTTCACACTTTGTCATTAGCAAAAGGTACATGTGACAGGGGGTAATGGGCCTTTATTCAGTCGAGAGAGGGTTTGTTTGGGGGTTAGGCTGGCCCAAGGCTGTGTGATGGGGGACAACAAAAAGACAGATAACGACTGCAAGGAATTTTAGATTTTTGACTCACTTGTGTAAACAAAGTGAGTCTATGTTTTAACCCGGTGTTCGGTTGTCTGAGTGTGTGCGTGCGTGTGTGTGTGTGTGTGTGTGTGTGTGTGTGTGTGTGTGTGTGTGTGTGTCCGTGTGTCTGTGTGTCCGTGGTAAATTTTAACATTGACATTTTCTCTGCAAATACTTTGTCAGTTGACACCAAATTTGGCATAAAAATAGGAAAAATTCAGTTCTTTCCAGTCATCTTGTTTAAAACAATATTGCACCTCTGGGATGGGCACAAAAAAAATTAAAAAAATAAAAAGAAGCCTAATTATATGCAAACTGCATTTACTGTTATATTTATATTTTTTGTATTCTCTAAACTTGGCACTTTGACCTCTTATTCTGACACAACAACAAGAGGAGTCATTATTATATTTTTTTGTTCAAACAGGAACTTCTTTTGCTAAGCATGGAATTTTTATTTATTTTGCAAACGTTTTGGTGCAGATAGTAAAAAAGGGAAATTACTCTGTAATTAATGCTAGGGGACTTAATTTATCACAAGTGAGTCTTGAAGGCCTTGCCTCTCTTTTTGTTTGTTTGTTGCGACTGATGCTCTGGCTGCTTTTTGTTCAACAATTGATGGGCGCAATAGCCGAGTGGTTAAAGCGTTGGACTTTCAATCTGAGGGTCCCGGGTTCGAATCTCGGTAACGGCGTCTGGTGGGTAAAGGGTGGTGATCTCCCAGGTCA
>NC_134880.1:14852352-14867352 GCF_041734735.1 Babylonia areolata | reverse complement strand
TGGCAGAGTGTTCTGCATAATTATTCTTATATGTTCATGATTTTGTATTTGTATTTCTTTTTATCACAACATATTTTTTTCTGTGTGAAATTCAGGCTGCTCTCCTTAGGGAGAGCGCGTCGCTACACTACAGCGCCACTCCCCCCCCCCCCCCCCCCCCTTTTTTTTTTTTTTTTTTTTTTTTTTTTTGTTTTTCCTGCGCGCAGTTTTATTTTTTTGTTTTTCCTATCAAAGTGGATTTTTCTACAGAATTTTGACAAGAACAACCCTTTTGTTGCCGTGGGTTCTTTCACGTGCGCTATGTGCATGCTGCACACGGGACCTCGGTTTATCGTATCATCCGAATGACTAGCGTCTAGACCACCACTCAAGGTCTAGTAGAGATGGAGAAAATATCGGCGACTGAGCCGCAATTCGACTGAACCAGCGCGCTCAGATTCTCTCACTTACGCGTTACCTCTAGGCCATCACTCCACAACACTTCTTTCTGTTGTCTTTTTCACCCAAAAAAGGGTTAGCTAATACATGTCTGTATGATGTGCAGGTTGTAGGAAGTTTCCCAGGGTTTCTGCATTCCCACTTGATGGTGTGGTCACCCTGTCTTTGGATGTCATGTCCCCCAGGCGACAGAATTAAGCAGTATAAGGTTTTGCACTTTCAACAGTGGATTGATGTGTCAGTGTGTGTGTGTGTGTGTGTGTGTGTGTGTGTGTGTGTGTGTGTGTGTGTGTGCGTGCGTGCGTGCGTGTGTGTGTGTGTGTGTGTGTGTGTGTGTGTGTGTGTGTGTGTGTGTGTGTGTGTTCGTTGTGTGTTTGTGTGCGTTCTCTGTGTGTGTGTGTGTGTGTGTGTGTGTGTGTGTGTGTGTGTGTGTGTGTGTGTGTGTGTGTGTGTGTGTTCGTTGTGTGTTTGTGTGCGTTCTGTGTGTGTGTGTGTGTGTGTGTGTGTGTGTGTGTGTGTGTGTGTGGACTTTTGACAGGAGACGGATTTTCAGTCTGTGCGCACTTTTTTATGATCCCACTGGTTTTTTGTTGTTGTTTTTTTGTGTTTATGAGTGACATGAATTATGTGTGTTTTGCTGTTACGTGTGTGTATGCTACTGTTCTTGAGTGATCAGTAACAGCATCGGATATAAGAAGACTTGAATCAGTCTAACTTAGTAAACCAGTGGTTTGGCTAGTAATATAAACTTCTCTTTCTTAATAACAGTGTTTTTAGTGTTGTTGTAAGATAGTGGACGTGCCAGCGGAAACGGTTTTGGTATTTTCTTTATGATATGAATTAAGTTATGTGTGGGGTAATGCGAATTGATGAGTTATATGGCATTGTGAACAAAAAAAAGAAAAGAAAAAAAAAAGTGGGTACACAAGAATATAAGTAGTATCAATATTTCTTTCTTTAAAAAAAAAAATAGTAAAGGTGATAATTCTGTGTTTCATGTAACGCACTGAACACGCGCTGAGAAAAAAAAAAAAAAGCCTTCTGAAAGAGAGAGAGGAGAGAGAGAGAGAGAGAGAGAGAGAGAGAGAGAGAGAGAGAGAGAGAGAGAGAGAGAGACAGACAGACAGACAGACAGACAGAGATCGAAGCAGAGGGTAGCTGAACTGCAGACGTATTTGTTAACTCATCCATATCTGGGATCTGCTTCCTCTCTCTCTCTCTCTCTCTCTCTCTCTCTCTCTCTCTCTCTCTCTCTCTCTCTTACCCTTTCTCTCTCTCTCTCTTTGTCTTTCTCTTTCTCTCTTTCCTTCTCTCCCTCCCTCTCTTTCTCTCTTCACTAGTATATCATACAACAACAACAAAGAAAAAACAACAACGACAACATCAACACCACCAACAACAACAACAAAGAAACAACAACAAACGACAACAACAACAACAACAACAACAACAATAAACATGCTATCCGAGGAAAGCGATAATGTGGCCAGTATGCTGGGGGAAGAGGGGGTGGGCGAAGGAGGGGGGGGGGGGTGAGGGAAAACACCAACAAAGAACACAGCCCGGACATTCAAGCACGTGCTAATCGGTAGCCAGATGCTCCCCATGGCCTCATGCTAAGCTTTCACGTTTGGGGGGCCACTACTGCACTTCCTGAGCTGACCTGACCCTGACAGATAACATAGCTGAAGGGCCAATTTGATCTTTTTCTTTTTTTTTTCTTTTTTTTTCCAAATAGTGTGATTCATGAGAGAAAGGAAAAAAAAAAAAGAGCCAGGGATTTCCTTTGATTATGTTCACGTCAAGTAACTTGATGTCCATTGCGTCGCTATGCATTGTGGGTTCTACTTGTCCGCCGTTTGAACTCTCGCAAGATCTGTGTGTGTGTGTGTGTGTGTGTGTGTGTGTGTGTGTGTGTGTGTGTGTGTGTGTGTGTTTGTATATGTGTATACATGTATGTGTGTGCGTGCGTAAGTGTGTGTGTGTGTGTGTGTGTGTGTGTGTGTGTGTGTGTGTGTGTGTGTGTGTGTGTGTGTGTGTGTGTCTGTGCGTGTGTGTGTGTTTGCATAAATGTATCTGTTTGTGTGGTGGTGTAACAGCATAGAACATTCCCAGCATCCACCTAACACGGTGATGCTCGCCAATTTTCCTCCACACCCCCCCACGCCCCCACGAATACACAAACAACAAAGAAGCATAGCAACAACTCTGACTGCCCACTGTCCACAGTCATTGTTCAATCCCCACAGCAACAACACGATCCAGAGCAACATTCAGAGACACACGTCTCACATTTCGTACACTGGCTACCCTTGTCTAAGTACTTGTGGCATTCTGCCAAACAATGTGTTGGCCAAACTTGTAAAGACAATTCCCTTATTTTTTGTTTTTTTGTTTTTGGTTTGTTTGTTTCTTTTCAAACTTGCGATACAGGATCACCAGGCCACACAGCAGAGGAGACCGTGTCCATTACTTGGGTGATGTTCAGTTGTGATACGTATGTTCAGCTGCGATACGTAGACTAGAAATGAGTGTGTGGGGGAGGGGGGTAGAGGAGGTGCAGGGTAATGTGTGTGTGTGTGTGTGTGTGTGTGTGTGGAGCTCGTGTACGTTTATGTGTATTTGACTGTGCTTTCATACCTGTGAAACTGCATGTTTGGTGCATATCTGTTATGCATGCGTGGGCGTATGTGTCAATGTGTGTCTTCATGTTTTACATTTATTTGCTTATTTATCATCATTGTCTTATTTATTTATTTATTTATTTATTATTATTATTATTATTATTATTATTATTATTATTATTATTATTATTACTACTACTACTACTACTACTACTACTACTACTACCTTTTTATATTATAATTATAATTTATCTATTTATTTATTTATTTATTTATTTATGTAAGCTTATCTATTATTTATTCACCTTTTTTTTTCTCAAGGCCTGATTAAGCGCGTTGGGTTACGCTGCTGGTCAGGCATCTGCTTGTCAGATGTGGTGTAGCGTATATGGATTTGTCCGAACGCAGTGACGCCTCCTTGAGCTACTGAAACTGAAACTGAAACTCAATTGTGATTTTTTTTTTCTTCTTCTTCTTCTTCCAGATCTGGCATGGAGAGGAAACCTGCTCAGCCTCCAACTGGCGATAATAATCAGTATTGAAACACCTTGCTCAGCCACTCTTGTTTGAGGTATTTCTCAATGTTTGTAGAGCAGGGTTGGCCTTCCTTGTTTCTAACTTCACGCTGTTCGTAACGTTCGGTGTTTTAGGCGGTTGTCAGCATTGGAGAGTTGTCTCTTTCTTTGTCTGTCCATCTCTTGTCTTTATCTGTGTCTGTGTGTCTTACTCAGCCTATGTGTCTACGTGTTTCTTTCTCTCTGTGCATCTGCCTTTAGCTGTCAGACTGTCTGTATCTATCTCTGTTTCTGTATCTGCCTGTCAGTGTGTACGATTCTACGGTGAGTGTAAATTCTCTTACATACGTAATTTACTGTCTTCGCCAAAAGTACTTATTAATTTCAAAGAAGCAAAGGACAGAGAAAGGAATAAAGAACGAACATACATAGCAAAATATAGCAATCACACATGCAAACCCCAAAGGGTCAGCCCCATACTGCCCCCGTGTCGATACTCCCCCGGCTCGTTAATCCCTCTCAAAAAGATTCAGTTTCAGTTTCAGTAGCTCAAGGAGGCGTCACTGCGTTCGGACAAATCCATATACGCTACACCACATCTGCCAAGCAGATGCCTGACCAGCAGCGTAACCCAACGCGCTTAGTCAGGCCTTGAGGAAAAAAAAAAAGAAAAAAAAGTGAATAAATAATAGATAAGCTTACACAAATAAATAAATAAATAAATAATAACTAAAAAAAAAAAAAAAAAAAGATTCAAAAACAAGCAAATACACATGTATGCATACAGTTGTGTGACTGATAATGCTTTCTGCTTGATCAAAGATGTGTTGTGGAATGATCAAGGTGTTATGTGCTCTTCTTACAACCGGTTGTCCAGGTACCTTCAGAGTTGAGCAGCAGTGCGCGACGTGTGTTGGGGGCCCGCTATTGTGTGGGCTGGCTACTGCATTGTAGTGTAGTTACATGGGCGGTATTACACGGACTTAGACGCTCTCATCACGACTCAGTGCATATACAGGGGAACGTTCTCTCTCTCTCTCTCTCTCTCTCTCTCTCTCTCTCTAGTAGATTTGTAACCAACCCAATCCACACACACACAAACACATGTACGGGGGAGTACCGTCAGCCCCCCCCCCCCCCCCCCCCCCCCCCCCCCCCCCATACACCCCATTACACCTTCCACCACCACCGTCAAAACCGCCACCACCACCACACCACACAATACGCCCACACGCACTGACCACCTAAGAATTCTGGCCATAATTAGGGCCAACTGACAAGTCTGACAAACACAAAAGGAGAAAGCTGTACAAGAAGTTTCCATGATGCCAAGCCAAGCGAACAGACAGCGCTGACAGTGTGAGACTCGGAGCAGAAGACCAAGGCGGCCATTTTGGTTCCCAGCACGTGCGGCGCGTGCTACGGTTTACACAGTCTGGAACGAATGTGATGGGTTCGCGTAACAATGCAGCACAGCGCGTCCGGTGCATTGGTTTTGGAACACGGTGTGGTGGTGGTGGTGGTGTGCTCCCATGTTATGATATAAAGACATGGCAGACAGACCACACCAACAGAGACAGAGACAGAGACAGACAAACAGACAGACAGACAGAGACACTGAGAGAGACACACAGAGAGAGAATGGCACATAATTCTAGGTATGGACGCAGGCACAATAGTCGGACGCGTTTTCGGGGAGATCAGAGAATTAAGTTGGCTACCGCGGACTTCATTCAGCTTCACGGGTGATTGATTGATTGATTAACTGATAACGAGGCCCTGTCCAGGGGAGGTGCGTTAGCCACACCTCACTGCCCTAACACTGACCACATGGAGACCTGCTGGTCACCTGGTCTTCTGCCTGTCTGACCACTTATCACCACACCCCACTGCCCTAACACTGACCACATGGGACTCTGCTGGTCACCTGGCCTTCTGCCTGTCTGACCACTGACCACTTATCGCCACACCCCACTGCCCTAACACTGACCACTATCACTGCTGGTCAGCTGTGTGTCAAGATCGTAGCCCTGGCATAAAGAAATAGGAGAGCGCGTCGCTACACTACAGCGCCACCATTTTTTTCTCTCTCTCTTTTTTAATTTAAAAAAAAAAAAATCTTTTTCCTGCGTGCAGTTTTATTTGTTTTTCTTATCGAAGTGGATTTTTCTACAGAATTTTGCCAGGAACAACCCTTTTGTTGCCGTGGGTTCTTTTACGTGCGCTAAGTGCATGCTGCACACGGGACCTCGGTTTATCGTCTCATCCGAATGACTAGCGTCTAGCGTCCACCACTTAAGGTCCAGTGGAGGGGGAGAAAATATCGGCGGCTGAGCCGTGATTCGAACCAGCGTGCTCAGATTCTATCGCTTCCTAGGCATTACCTCTTGGCCATCACTCCACTATCTCACTATACAAGCAATTCGACTACAATAAAATGGTCCTCATGTTCAAAGTTCACAAAAACAAGTCACCACCATAACTCAGTGTACGCATCGATTTGTACAAATCTAGTTTTGCATTTTTGGAACATCTGTTTGGAACTTTCTTCCTTCGTTCATTAAGACGTGCGATTCATTACGTTCCTTCAAATCAAGCATACGAAAACTTCTGCTCCACAAACAATATGCCCACAAAGCAAATTTTTACCAGCTGAAAAAGACATAAAATCATGCTTTTTTTGTGTGAAATTTGTATCTGTACCTTTTACATACAAAGAATTTATTCTATTTTCTATTTATTCTTTCTTTGTGTTTTGATGTTTTACTCGTTCGCCATTTGATCGGATGCTATTACCGTAACATCCGCATCAGCAAATAAATCACTTCTGTACATGTGCAATGATAAAGTTGTGTTTCTCTGTTTCTCACTTCGGTCATGTCTCTCTCTCTCTCTCTCTCTCTCTCTCTCTCTCTCTGTGTGTGTGTGTGTGTGTGTGTGTGTGTGTGTGTGTGTGTGTGTGTGTGTGTGTGTGTGTGTGTGTTTGGTGGAGAGAGTGTGTGCATGTATATGTATGCGAAGGTGGGTTGATGTGAATGTGGAATACATTCGTTCTATCACTTTTTACAATGTTGATGATGATGATGATGAGGAGGAGGAGGAGGAGGAGGAGGAGGAGGATTATCATTCGTAGTAGTAGCAGTAGATATAACAGTATTAACATCATTGTTGTGTCGTTATCGTTAATGTTGTTATTGTTATTTTTGTCACAAGGACAGATTGGAAGACTAGGCGATGCCTAAAATCTTTATCCTTGAGTAATAAAGTTTTCGAATCTTGAATCTTGTCTGTCTGTCTGTCTGTTTGTCTGGCTGTCTCTCTCTGTGTTCATGTCATGGACGTCAAGAACCATCGTCATCATCATCATCATCTTCTTCATCATCAACATCGTCATCATCATTATCATTATAATTATCATCATCATCAACATCGTAATGGTCACATGATCCGTTCATTATTTGTTTCATTATATCTAAATCCTGGAATCATTATTTCTTCTTCCTATATATATATATATATATATATATATATATATATATATATATATATATATATATATATATATATATATATATATATATATACAGAGAGAGAGAGAGATAGATAGATAGATAGATATATAGATAGATAGATAGACATATATAGATATAGATATTGATAGATATATCGGGTGTCCCCCCAAAAAGTGAACTGCTTTTTGACAAGTATTTTCTCAATCATAGAGAAATCGAATTCGTTGGAAAATTTTCACACAGTATTCTTAGGTTATCATCAACAAGTCTGCAAGATATCTAAAATGTCAAATTTAATTATGCGAGTATTGTCAAATTCCGAATTGTTTGACTGTGCCACACAGAATATGAAATGATAGGATTTGCAAGGAAGGTGTGTAGACAAACTGACGGCTTGCACATTGCAGGATTTTTTTCCCCTCCCACTCCCCAAACCACAGTCATTTTTTTTCCTTTAGTTCTTTATTTCTTTCCGAGTTTCAGTTGCTTCTTCCTTCTTCTTCTTATCTTCTTCTTCTGCGTTCGTGGGCTGCAACTCCCACGTTCACTCGTATGCACACGAGTGGGTTTTTACGTGTATGACCGTTTTTACCCCGACATGTAGGCAGCCATACTCCGTTTTCGGGGGTGTGCATGCTATGTTCTTGTTTCCATAACCCACCGAACGCTGACATGGATTACGGGATCTTTAACGTGTGTATTTGATCTTCTGCTTGCGTATACACACCAAGGGGGTTCAGGCACTAGCAGGTCTGCACATATGTTGACCTGGGAGATCGTAAAAATCTCCACCCTTCACCCACCAGGCGCCATCACTGTGATTCGAACCCGGGACCCTCAGATTGACAGTCCAACGCTTTAACCACTTAGCTATTGCGCCTGTCAATTGCTTCTTCCTCTCGACATGTCTGCTGCCCTTTCTTGTTATCATTCTTCTTTGCTTATTTTCTGTTTGATCATTGATTCCATAGCAACCAACCTGCCATTGCTCATCTTTCATTTCTTCCCACTTCATTCTTTCCTTCCTTTTGATCCACACACATACACACACACACACGCGCGAGCGCACGCGCGCGCGCGCGCGCGCGCACCAAATACACCAAGCACACACACACACACACACACACACACACACACACACACACACACACACACACACATCTGACGATAAAGAGATACCCTTGGCAAAAAATCAAGTTGACAAATATATCGGAAGATTGAAGAATGTGAAAGACATGAGGAATATGAACCAGATCGTGATGATGCAATTTGTCCAGGAAAAAGTCAGCCCAAGTTTCACACACACGCATCTGCTGCGACGGAAATACCATTCGACGCGAGATGGTACAAAGCGTAACATACACTACGACGCGATAAACTACAATGTGTTACACACACTACGACGCGGTGCCATTTAATGTATGACATACACTACGACGCGATATTGTACAATGTGTGACATACACTGCGACGCGATGCGATATAATGTGTGACATACAACACAACGCGATACAATGTGTGACATATACTACGACGCGATAAGATACACTGTATGACATTCACTACGACGCGATACAATGTGTGACATACACTACGACGCGATGTTATTTAATGTGTGACATACACTACGAAGCGATGCTATTTAATGTGTGACATACACTACGACGCGATGCTATTTAATGTGTGACATACACTACGACGCGGTGCTATTTAATGTGTGACATACACTACGACGCGATGCTATTCAATGTGTGACATACACTACGAAGCGATGCTATTTAATGTGTGACATACACTACGACGCGATGCTATTCAATGTGTGACATACACTACGAAGCGATGCTATTTAATGTGTGACATACACTACGACGCGATGCTATTCAATGTGTGACATACACTACGACGCGATGCTATTCAATGTGTGACATACACTACGAAGCGATGCTATTCAATGTGTGACATACACTACGAAGCGATGCTATTCAATGTGTGACATACACTACGACGCGATGCTATTCAATGTGTGACATACACTACGAAGCGATGCTATTTAATGTGTGACATACACTACGACGCGATGCTATTCAATGTGTGACATACACTACGACGCGATGCTATTCAATGTGTGACATACACTACGAAGCGATGCTATTTAATGTGTGACATACACTACGACGCGATGCTATTCAATGTGTGACATACACTACGAAGCGATGCTATTTAATGTGTGACATACACTACGACGCGATAAGGTACAATGTGTGGCATACTATACGACGCGATAAGGTACAATGTGTGACATACACTACGACGCGATAAGGTACAATGTGTGACATATACTACGACGCGATAAGATACAATGTGTGACATACACTACGACGCGATACAATGTGTGACATACACTACGACGCGATACAATGTGTGACATACACTACGACGCGAAAAGGTACAATGTGTGGCATACACTACGACGCGATAAGGTAGAATGTGACATACCCTACAACGCGATAAGATACAATGTGTAACATACTATACGACGCGATAAGGTACAATGCTACATACACTACGACGCGATAAGGTACAATGTGTGGCATACTATACGACGCGATAAGGTACAATGTGACATACCCTACAACGCGATAAGATACAATGTGTAACATACACTACGACGCGATACAATGTATGACATACACTACGAAGCGATACGATTTAATGTATGACATACACTACGACGCGATCCGATACAATGTGTGACATACACTACGACGCGATAAGGTACAATGTGTGAAATACACTACGACGCGATACGACACAATACAATACGACGCAACACAACGCCATACAACAGGAAAAACAAAAAAACAAAAACAAAAACAACTCAAGCATAATCCTTTCATTGCACTGTTTTTCAAAGGCAATCATTATATCTGTCTAGTCTGTCTGGCTCCCTGTCTCACACCGAATAAAGTACAAGATCAGCACTCTACGCTACAAATGTATTCACAAATCAGCCCCTTCCTATCTCTGTGGCTGCCTTCACCTCTACACTCCATCTCGCTCACTACGATCAGCTTCGGATTCACTCCACTTACGCATACCCAGATTCAAACTCTCGACTGTTGGCCGCCGTTCTTTCTCTGTCTCTGGACCTTGCAATTGGAATGAACTTCCTCTTTTGCTTCGTCAAGTCTCCACACTCAGCTCTTTCAAATCTGGCCTTAAAACCCACCTCTTCCCAAAATAGCCTCCCTTCCCTGCCTCTTCCTTGTCTTTAGTTTCTCCAGTTTTAGAGATATGCGTGCGTGAGAATGACTGGTGCGAAAGCGCTTAGATTTGTCTATGCACAAGATTCAGCGCTATATAAGTACCATTATTATTATTATTATTATTTCTATTTCTAGTGCGCTTGTGAATGCGCTTGAAAGCAACACCACCCAAGATGAGAACAATCCTTACAGTCAACTGACTTTATGGAGATTACCTAGAACGGCGATGAAGACTAACGGAATGTGGAACGTTCCCTTTATACTCCTCCGATGCCGAAAGCATGTCTTTTTTTTATGATTGTCTGCTGACAGCGAGCTTTTGAAGTCTGGATTCTTTCCAGCGTCTGTGTAAGATCCTTCAAGTGTGTGTTTCTTTACGCTACCGGCTAAATCAATGTACTGCAAGTCATGGCATTGACTGGCCAGACTCGTTCCATGGATATAAGAGAAGTGGTCTGTCTACAAAGCATGCACTACGCAATGCAAAGACATCATCGATAAGTGATACATATCTAGTTGATAATGTTATCTTGTACACACACACACACACACACACACACACACACACACACACACACAGAGAGAGAAAGAGAGAGACAGACAGACAGACAGACAGACATACAGACCTACATACAAACAGTCATACAGATGCTCTAAGTGAGAGTTGAGGGGGTGGGGGTGGGATTGGGGGTGGGGGTGGGGGGCAGAGAGAAATGGATAGAGAGAGGGGTGAGAGAGAGGAAAGGGTGAGAGTGAGAGAGAGGGGGAGAGAGGGAAAAGAGAGAGAGAGAGAGAGAGAAAGGAGGAGAGAGAGGAGAGAAACACAGATTCTCAGAGAGAGAGAGAGAGAGAGAGAGACAGAGACAGAGACAGAGACAGAGAGACAGAGAGAGACAGAGAGGCTCAGAAATAGATCCTCAGGCCCCCATCAGGACCATACCTACTACTAACATGGTCTTTGTCCTCAACCCTAGTCCGCCTCTAAACCTTCAATCACACAGACCTTCGTAACCACCTCATCAACCGCAATCACCCACTGCGTCTTGATTAATCGTTACAGACCCTTTATCTCTCCACCCCCACCCCACCCCCCCTGCCCCCCTTCCCTCCCTCCCCACCCCAAAACGACACATCAACCTTCTGAAACTGATCACTGCCGCGTGGTGAAATTGACCAGGTCCTTGTGGAGCAAGATGAAACCAGTTCACAAGCTGCACAACACACGAAGAGCCTGTTTAGTTTGTCTGTAGGAAAAGTGGTGGCGGCAACTTTGATCAGAAAAAAGGATATGGGTGAAAAGATGTAGAGTTAAATGCCAGGGAGGCGGGATAGTGAATAGTAGTTCGGGTGATGGTCATTCTCTCTCTCTCTCTCTCTCTCTTCTTCTTCTTCTTCTTCTTCTTCC
Organism: Babylonia areolata; assembly: GCF_041734735.1. Taxonomy (NCBI): domain Eukaryota; kingdom Metazoa; phylum Mollusca; class Gastropoda; order Neogastropoda; family Buccinidae; genus Babylonia; species Babylonia areolata. The sequence continues at coordinate 14,855,592 of NC_134880.1, read as the reverse complement.
GTGCTGTGAACTTACCACTGTTTAATTCTTGATCGGCCCAGTTACGCAACTTCCTTGATCAGGCCTGTGATTTTAACATCATATTTTGATGTAATACGTTTGATCTCGAAGGACAAGGTGTAAATTTAAAATGTACAATTTTGTTTGTTTGTTTGTTTGTTATTGTTGTTGTCCTTGACGTTTCATGTCATTATCTAATTTCCGTCATACACATTTTCTATTTCTTTAGGTGACATTTGGAACACGGTGATGAAAAAATAACAATAATGAGAAGGGTAAAAAAAGGTTTTCCTTTCTCATGGCCTTGGATTCAAGCTGTTGTTTGTTCTGTCACTTCTTTTTATTTTCGTTCATTCTCCTTTTCTGTTATTCCTTCTTCCTTTCTTTCTTTTTCTTTCTTTTTTTTTTTTTCTTATGCTTTGGTCATTCATTTTTCGTATCTTTATCTTCATTAATTAGCATTTCTTCCTTTCAATCATTTTTTTTGTTTGTTTTCCTTTACCCTCTTTTGCTTCTTTTTCCTTGCCTTTTCATTCTGTTTGTTTTACTATCACTTCCCACATTATATCTGTCTCTGTTAATCTATCGGTACACCTGACTGTGCACCTGTCTGTTGATCTGCTTTCCCCTGTCTGTCTCTCTGTTTCTCAGTCTGTTTGTTGTGCACTCCCCATCTCTCTCTCTCTCTCATACCACACACACACACACACACACACACACACACACACACACACACACACACACACACACACACACACACACACACACACACCACGACCACACACATAGTTCCAACTCTTTTGTTCTTCATTCTTTGTGCCTCTAAAAAAAAACCCAAAAACTTTCAACTTGCCATGGCATCCCATCTGATATAATCACCCCTCTCTACGTCTTGATTGATAGTCACAGACCCTTTAATTAAGAACACACCAGTCTTCCGAAACTGATCACTGCCAAGTGGTGACATTGGCCTGGTCCTTATGGGCAAGATAAAACCAGTTCACAGCAACACGACACAGGGGCGAAATGGACTCGTTTCGTCTGTGAGTTTGTCTTGGGGAAGCTGGTGGCAAGTTTGATCAAAAAGGGAGAGGAGTGAAAAGATGTAGCGTTAGTGGAGTCGGGGGTGTGGGTGGGGGGAGGTGGTGGGGGGGGGGGGGGGTTGTCTCCTTCTGGGGTTGTGGTCATTCTTCTTCCTTTTTTTTTTTTTTTTTTCTTTTTTCTCCTCCATGTCCCTGCACACTGTTTCTATTCTCGCTCCTTCTGAACTTAACCCTGCTTTTAATTCTTGACAGACCCAGTCACCCAACTTCATTGACCAGGCTTGGTGATTAACAGTAAGTTCTGACGTAAGTGTGTAAGTTTTCTCCCAAAGAGAAATGTATACTGTTAGCATGTACATGTGGCGTGTGTGTGTGAGTTTTGTTTTTGTGGTGTTTTTTTTTTTTTTTTTGTTTTTGTTTTTTTTTTGGTTGTTTTTGTTTTGTTTGTTTGTTTTGTTTTGTTTGTTTTTTTGTTTGTTTTTGTTGGGTTTTTTTTGGGGGTGGGGGTGAATAGTAGTCCAGGCAGTGGCCATTCATCTACGCTGTCTCCTTCGTCTGAGGAAAGAGGGGAGAGACAGTGTCAAGACAGGAAGAGAAACAAAGGGTAAGTGTGAAGGATAGTAGGGGAGAGGGGTACATTTTAAACTGTAGCTCAGGCGGCTTTCACTCACCCCGCCCCGCCCCCCTCGCCCCTCTCTCTCCCCCCCCCCCCACCCCCCCCCCACCCCGTCCCCCTACAAGGTCCCTGTACACGTACTCGTGATTCTCAAGGTGTTTGACCCAGACGACCTACTTGCTTCAGACTCTTGGTTGACATTTCAACGTGGATGAAAAAGTATCTTTGATGTCCAGGAAGAAAGGATTGTGGCAGTGTGTGGCAGAGTTGTGCTTGTTCTCTCTCTCTCTCTCTCTCTCTCTCTCTCTCTCTCTCTCTCTCTCTCTCTCTCTCTCTCTCAGATGTTAGCGATGTTGTGTCTCTCAGTTTGACGCTGTGTTATACTCGTACATTATACATGTATTAAGTATTCAGTATAACTACATTTATATGCGTACATGTCTGTGTGTCTCTTAGAACAACGGCAGATGTATAAGTCGGCCAAAGTGCTAATATCTTCACCTTGGAAAATAAAGATTCATTCATTCATTCATTCATTCTCTGCTTCCCCCCTATCTTCTAATCATTTTACTGCCATATAACTTCTTCGTTTGTCTTTGAAGCAGATTCACAGACAAGCAGACAGGCAGATAGACCGAAACAAACACAACAAAAAAACATGTGTGCCAGTGAAGGGTTGAAGAATAGCTTTTTTGCAAAAATGTGTTCTTATCGAATGCACTTTGCTGTATTTGGTGCACTGTTTTGTAAAGCGAAATGTGAAAGACCAGCCTCTTTATTTTGATGTATTACCACTTTAAGCTTCGTACTATATGTGTAATTCAATGTATAATGTCCCTGCTGTATTCATGTTTTCTGTTAGTCAAAGTGTAAAAAATAAATCAGTGTTAATTAAGGGATTATTGGTCTATTAAGTTATCATGTTTTCGTGGAATGAAAATAAGAATATTCCATCTCCTGAACATTCAGTTACTGCTTTGACCAGGGGGTATTTTAGTTTTGTCCAGAATTGTCTGTAAATTAAAACCGTTGAACCATAAAAACAAACAAAAAAACAAAAAAAAACAAAAAAACATGCGATGGAAAATCAAATGCCACGACCTCCCCACCCTCACATTTTCGGGTTTTTGTTTATTTATATATATATATATATATATATATATATATATATATATATATATATATATATATATATATATATATATATATATTTTTTTTTTTTTTTTTTTTTTTTTTTTTTTTTTTTTTTTTTTTAACGCAAGGGACTGGCCCTTTTCCGGAAGAAGACTCAGCTTGCACTGAGATGCAAGAGATACATCGTGGTTCAGGGTACTGGTTCCAATAACCTCAATGAAGTCTTGAGTAATGCCGAGCTGCCCGCTGGCACTGTCTGGTGACTAAGCCATGGTGACTGCTGGTGAGGTGTCTGTGTTCACACAGGTTCTTTGCTTTGCCTCTTTGCTTTGTTTGTTTGTCTCTATGTTCCATCATCACTGTTATAGTCATGTATTTTGTCTCGTGTGTGTGTGTGTGTGTGTGTGTGTGTGTGTGTGTGTGTGTGTGTGTGTGTGTGTGTGTTGG
>NC_134880.1:14844852-14847352 GCF_041734735.1 Babylonia areolata | reverse complement strand
TCAAACAGCACCCAGTTCCCAGCCCCCCACCCCCCACCCCCCGCCTGCACCCCCCACAACCCCCACAACCCCTACCCCCCGCTTTTTTTTTCCAGCTGAGTGACAACCAAGTTCCAGCTCAGACAAGACATTGCGTGTTTGCCTTGAGGGGGCAAGGAGGGAGGGGGGGGGGGGCGTGCGGAGGTTGGGTGTGTGGGGAGGGGCGTGGGGGTGGGGGTGGGGGGGGGGGGGGGGGGGGGGGGTAGGGCGTCTCTCTTCTTACCTTTGATGACGGAGAGAAGAAGGCAGCAGAGAGCCAGCAGAAGAAATGTCGGACGCATGATGACGGTGACAAACACGCACTACTGCTGGTGCTGCTGCTGGTGCTGGTGGTGCTGCTGATGATGCTACCGTTGTTCCTTGCCTGATGGTGCTATCCTGAGCGGAAATTGCTTCACAAGATCTGAGCAGGATGACGAACAGCTCAGCGGTCTGGAATCAAAGGGAAAAGAAGAGAAAAAGTTGGGATTTGTTTGTTTTTTTTTTTTTTTTTTCGAATTAGAGGGCTGCTGCCAGACTAGCAGGCCTGTCTGCCAGGCTGACTTTCTCTCTCATCCATTCTCATCCATTCGTCTTGACCAAAACCAGTTAATAGAAGTGAGATGAAACAATGCAGATTAGAGACAAGGAGGAACACAGGAGGGTGTGTGTGTGTGTGTGTGTGTGTGTGTGTGTGTGTGTGTGTTGGGGAGGGGGAGGGGGATTTCGAGAGATGTGGAAGGGTGCTGTGATATGGTGTGGTGTGGTGTGGATCGAGCAGACGGTGGAATGGGACTTGTATACACTTTGCACGCACGCAAACACAAAGGCATGCACGAATATTGTTTTGCACTTGGGATAAGACCTATCCCCAACCTCTCACTCCCCCTAAAAGAAAAAAAAGAAGAAAAAAAGAAGAAAGACAAAAAGAAGGCGAACAGCTTGAGTTCATCCAGACTGTGCAAGCAACCCAGATTTATACATCTCTTTTCTTTTCGTTTTGATGATTAGGGATCCATTCGTAATAACTGAATAAGATTAAGGCTGTCTACCTCATACTAAAGTGGTCTGTCTCTTGAAAATATACATGCGCACATGCACACACACACACACACACACACACACACACACACACACACACACACACAAACTCACACACACACACACACACACACACACACACACACACACACACACACACACACACACACATGGTTTGTCTCTTGAAGATGCACATGCGCGCACGCACACACACACACACACACACACACACACACACACACACGCACACACATATTATCATATGGATCCGATATTTGGTTCCCATGGGCTGAAACAAAAACTACCAATTCATTCAATACAGGAATGACAGATTTCTTTAGAAATTGTATTTCTTCGAAACATTCACATGAACAAATGCATATAAAATTTTGCAAACTGCTTCTAGGGGTACATTCTAAAACAATGAATCTGCCAACTCTAGCCGAACTGGGCAGATTTCCAGTTGGAATTCATATTGCTTGCAGAGTTCTTGACCACTGGACTCATATTCTGGATGCACATAATGATAGCCATATCAAAAAGGTCTATATGTCGATGATGAACCAACCAGACACAATTGAAAATCCATGGATACAATTTGTAAAGAATATTCTTCACAATGTAGGATTAGGTCATGTTTGGAATAATCAGTCGACATTTAGTAACAGCAGACTTAAATTTACATTACGCCAACAACTAAGAAATAGATATGTACAATTCTGGAAACAGAGAAAAACTGAATACAGTAGATTAGATTTCTACAACAAAATTAAAAGAAACGATTATCAAATTGAGAATTATCTAACTGATAAAATCGATCCTGCTCACAAACAAGCTCTTTGTCAACTCAGAATAAGCGCACATTATTTAAACATCGAACGAGGAAGATATGCAAACATTCCCAGAGAAGAGAGGTTATGTGCTATATGTGAAGTTGTTGAAGATGAATTGCATTTCTTAGATTCGTGTATCTTATTTCATAATTTGCGAAGCCATCTAATCACTACTATACAGCAGTATGATCATCAATCAAATGTGATCTCTAGAAAAATACAAAACAATATACTAAAACCAAGTGATTTATTCACCTGCGATGACTGTCAAAAAACACTTGCCAACTATGTATTTCAGTGCATGCGTATTAGATGACCGTTTATTTCTTTGTTCCCTTTGTTCTTTGTTGTGTCTATTAATCCTTCGGGATTTTATGACAATAAATGAAGTCAAGTCAAGTCAAGTCAAGTCAAGTCAAGTCAAGTCACACACACACACACACACACACACACACACACACACACACACACACACACTTACTTTGCAAGAGACAAACTAACTTCAGTTTGAAAAGAATACTATGTTTCCTTTCTTCTTCTTTTTTTCTTTTTACTGTTTCCACCCCTTTGTTTTCCCCCCCAACCCCCTCCCCCAGACCATCAATAGA
>NC_134880.1:14809852-14842352 GCF_041734735.1 Babylonia areolata | reverse complement strand
ATTCGTATGGAGAGAGTTAAGGCACATGTTCGATATCAGTTAATGACGCTATTGACAGCAGTCATCGAAAATGACCGCTGGAGTTTTGTTATATTGTTGTTGTGGTTTCGGGAGATTCCTTTTCAGTGCGTGGTACCACACAGTATTCATATCGAATTACAGGATGTCGTGATCCTGAGCGTCCACACACACCACCGTCTGCATTCGAGAGCGAGAGAGACACACACAGAGAGAGAGGAGGGATTAGTGGGGAGAGGGAGAGAGAGAGAGAGAGAGAGAGAGAGAGAGAGAGAGAGAGAGAGAGAGAGAGAGAGAGAGAGAGAGCGTAGTGGGGGAGAGAGGGGGGATAGTGGGGGGAGAGAGAGAGATAGAGAGAGAGGGGGGATAGTGGGGAGAGAGAGAGAGGAGGGGATAGTGGGGAGAGAGAGAGGAGGGGATATTGGGGAGAGAGAGAGGGGGGATAGTGGGGAGAGAGAGAGGAGGGGATAGTGGGGAGAGAGAGAGGGGGGATAGTGGGGAGAGAGAGAGGAGGGGATAGTGGGGGGGGGAGAGAGAGCTAGAGAGAGAGAGAGGAGGGGATAGTGGGGAGAGAGAGAGGGGGGATAGTGGGGAGAGAGAGAGGGGGATAGTGGGGAGAGAGAGAGTAGGGGATAGTTTGGAGAGAGAGAGGAGGGGATAGTGGGGAGAGAGAGAGGAGGGGATAGTGGGGTAGTGACAGAAAGAGAGAGAGAGAGGCGGGTGAGGTGATAGGAGGATAGTGACAGAGAGAGAGAGAGAGAGTGTGTAATGGAGACAGAGAGAGTGACACAGAGAGGGGAGGGGATAGTTGGGAGTGACAGAGAGAGAGAGAGAGAGAGAGAGAGAGAGAGAGAGAGAGAGAGAGAGAGGATAGTGGGGGAGAGAGGGTGGATAGTGGGGGGGGGGAGAGAGCTAGAGAGAGAGAGGGGGATAGTGGGGAGAGAGAGAGGAGGGGATAGTGAGGTGGTGACAGAAAGAGAGAGAGAGAGGCGGGTGAGGGGATAGGAGGATAGTGACATAGAGAGAGAGTGTGTAATGGAGACAGAGAGAGTGACACAGAGAGGGGAGGGGATAGTTGGGAGTGACAGAGAGAGAGAAAGAGAGAGAGAGAGAGAGAGAGAGAGAGAGGAGGGATTAGTGGGGAAAGAGAGAGAGAGAGAGGATAGTGGGGGAGAGAGGGGGGATAGTGGGGGGGAGGGAGAGAGCTAGAGAGAGAGAGGGGGGGTAGTGGGGAGAGAGAGAGGAGGGGATAGTTGGGAGTGACAGAGAGAGAGAGAGAGAGAGAGAGAGAGAGATGGATACAGAGAGAGTGAGAGTGGTGAAGGAAGACAGAGGCAGACAGAGAGAAACAGACAGACAGAGAGAGGGGAGGGGATAGTTGGGAGTGACAGAGAGAGAAAGAGAGAGAGAGAGAGAGAGAGAGAGAGAGAGAGAGAGAGAGAGAGAGAGATCGGAGAGAGAGATCGGAGAGAGAGAGAGAGAGAGAGAGAGAGGGATGGAGACAGAGAGAGTGAGAGTGGTGAAGGAAGACATAGGCAGACAGAGAGAGAGACGGAGAGAGAGAGGGATTGTGAAAGAGAGAGAGAGAGAGAGAGAGAGAGAGAGAGAGAGAGAGAGAGAGAGAGAGAGAGAGAGAGAGACAGGCAACAGAGAAAGAGGGAGTGAAAGAGAGAGACAAACAGACAGACAGACAGATAGACAGGCAGAGAGAGAGAAAGACAGAGACAGAGAGACAGAAACAGAGACGAAACAGACAGACACACAGAGAGAGAGAATTGGCTGGATCACTACATGTCGTTTTTTTTTTTTTTAGACATTATAGAAAAAAAAGGTTTAATTATGTTTTACATTCAGTAATAGTATTACTTTCCTTGCTCTATGTTACTTGATCTTGATGACAGAACACCCACCCAAAAGAGGCGTGGCTTCCGAGATCGATGAACACACTGACAGCTGTGGATGACAGGCCAAGGATGACTGTCACAGTTATCTGTTTGGACTTCTTCCACATGGCTTGATGTTACCTCTCTTCAGCAAAAGAAGACGTCATTGAAAACTTGCATACAACTGAGAGATTGCCGTTAAAACAGAAGGTCATGCTGATTGATGTTCACTTCAGCAAGCAAAGGGTTAACAGATCGATTTGATGTTGTTGTTGTTGTTGTTGTTGTTGTTGTCTTTTTACAACCGTTCACTTTACTTGACCTCGGTCAGGGTACACCAACTAATATTCTTTAAGAGGACGAGACGACCAGCAGATTCCACGCGCATCTGCTCCTTGTTACAGCAGGTGTGGTGTAGCGTGTATGGCTCAGTCAGCATGCCGAGACGCCTCTTTCAACCTGAACACCAAATCATGCGCCACATGGACGTAGCCTGGAGAGTCATAGGCAACTGTTGTAGCGAAGGAAAAAAACAACAACAAAACATCTGTTTATCCATGCTTCAGTTTCCAGTTTCAGTTTCAGTTTCTCAAGGAGATGTCACTGCATTCGGAGAAATCCATATACGCTACATCACCTCTGCTAGACACATGCCTGACCAGCAGCATAACCCATCGCGCTTCGTCAGGACTTGAGTGCATGCATTATATTTGTGTACCTATCAGAGTGGATTTCTTCAGCAGAATTTTGCGGAGGACAACACTCTCGTTGCCATGGGTTCTTTTGCAGAGCGCCAAATGCGTGATGTGCACGGGACCTCGGTTTATCGTCTCATCCGAAAGACTAGACACTCTGTTTGATTTTCCAATCAAACGTGGGAGAAAGGGCGAGAGCGGGATTCAAACCACGGGACCTCGGTTTATCGTCTCATCCGAAAGACTAGACACTCTGTTTGATTTTCCAATCAAACGTGGGAGAAAGGGCGAGAGCGGGATTCAAACCACGGGACCTCGGTTTATCGTCTCATCCGAAAGACTAGACACTCTGTTTGATTTTCCAATCAAACGTGGGAGAAAGGGCGAGAGCGGGATTCAAACCCAAACCCTTACGAACCTCTCTGGATAGATAAGCGTCTTAAAAGACCTCGGCTTGTCGTTTCATCCGATTGACTAAATGCTCGGTTTGATTTTCCAATTAAACGTGGGCGAAAGGGCGAGAGCAAGATTCGAACTCAGAACCTTACGCGACACTCTAGGCAGATGAGTGTCTTAACCATTCTGCCACCTTCCTCCCATTATCTATGCTGGAAGGGAAAAAAAAATCACATGTACTTCACAACATGTAACCACGCAGAAAAAGCACCTTGTTAACTCTGTACTGTGACAGAAAGTAACTCAATGACACACGACCTTTTTCCCTTTTGTTGCCATCCTAGCTTCATCAGGCAGATGTTTGGTTTCAGTTACTTACTTTGTAACAAAGCTCTGTGGCTATGGACCAACACTTTATTTTTAGTATCACTAAGTACCGTGTAGGTATCTCTAGCGCACACGCAAAACCCTTGCTGAGATCGTAACTGAGCAAGATAGACAGATAGATAGATAGCCCAACACTCAGCTTATATAACAGTTTGAGTTTCAGTCGCTCAAGGAGGCGTCACTGCGTTCGGACAAATCCATATACGCTACACCACATCTGCCAAGCAGACGCCTGACCAGCAGCGTAACTCATTTACTGCTTAGTCTTTTGTGAAGGACTATGACTCTTAAACTTGGAGGCACTATTGTGCTTGTGCACGGGCTCTTAGTGCTGTAGCCTGAGGGGCTAGCTGGCCTTTGGGGAACCATCCTAACGCCGACAGTCCTAAAACCCTCTTGGCCGAGAGAGTGGGGACGGAACTTGGGCAAGACACTCTCTACTATAATCAAATTCTAGCCCAGAGAGTCGGGGCAGGTGTTACCTCCTCTGCTTCACAGTGGAACATGACTGGCTATCATAGATAGATAGATAGATAGAACTACATGACTGGCTATCATAGACAGATAAATAGATAGGCCTACTGGAAAACAAAAGAAAAAAAGAATGAATAAAGGAAGAAATGAGTGAGGAAGGGAGAGAAGGAGCGAGGGAGAAAAGGAGGAAAAAGAAAAACAAAGAAGAAAGAACTGAGGAAGAGAGAAAAGTAGGAACAGAGGAAGGGAAAACAAACAAAACATAAAAGAAATAGAAAAAAAAAAAATTTTAAAAAAGAAAAGAAAAGAAAAACGAAACAAAAACTGTTCCCTTGACATCCAACACCTTCCTGACAAACCAAACACTGTTCCTTTGACATCCAGCACCTTCCCTGACAAACTAAACACTGTTCTCTTGACATCCAAGGACCCTCCATGACAAACCAGACAATGTTCCCTTGACATCCAAGGGCCTTCCTTGACAAACCAAACGCTGTTCTCTTGACATCCAACACCTTCCTGACAAACCAAACACTGTTCCCATGACATCCAACGCCTTCCCTGACAAACCAAACAATGTTCCCTTGACATCCAACGCCTTCCCTGACAAACCAAACAATGTTCCCTTGACATCCAACGCCTTCCCTGACAAACCAAACAATGTTCCCTTGACATCCAACGCCTTCCCTGACAAACCAAACAATGTTCCCTTGACATCCAACGCCTTCCCTGACAAACCAAACAATGTTCCCCTGACATCCAACACCTTCCCTGGCAAACCACTGTTCTCTTGACATCCAAGGACCTTCCTTGACAAACAAAACACTGTTCCCTTGGCATCCAACACCTTCCTGACAAACCAAACACCATTCCCTTGACATAGAACACCTTCCTCGTCTTGACAAACCAAACACCTTTCCCTTGACATCCAACACCTTCCTGACAAACCAAACACCATTCCCTTGACATAGAACACCTTCCTCGTCTTGACAAACCAAACACCTTTCCCTTGACATCCAACACCTTCCCTGACAAACCATACACTGTTTCTTTGACATCCAACACCTTCCTGACAAATCAAACACTGTTACTTTGACATCCAATACCTTCCTGACAAATCAAACACTGTTTCTTTGACTTAGAACCAAGCAATGTAAGTGGCTCCAGAAGTCGGGTCTTTGAAATAAATAAGGATTGTTTTCTTTTCTTTTTTTCTTTTGCTTTTTTATTTTTGCCCCCCCCCCCCCCTTTTTTTTTTGGGGGGGGGGGGGTGTCTTTTTTTTCTTTTCTTTTTTTCTTTTTTTTTTCTTATTTATTTTTGGGAGAAACAAGCATTTGAGTCAGGAAGGAAATGCCGAAGGAAGGAAAGAGGGACGGAATGAAGCAAGGCAGGGAGGGACGAGGGGAAGAAGAAAAAAAGAACAGAAAGAAAGAAGGAAGGAATTAAAGAAGGGAGAAAGGAACGAACGAAGAAATCAAGAAAAAAGTAAAGACAGAAAGAATATTGGGGGTAAAAAATAAACAAGGAAAGGGAAAGAAAAAACAACAACAAAAAGCAAACAGACAAACAAACAACAACAAAAACAAGGAAAGGAATAAGAAAGAAACGAAGAAAGAAAGAAGTAAAGGGAGACGGAAAGACAGAAAGACGAAAAAGGAGTAAGAATGAAAGAAAGAAAGAGGAAAAGAAAAAGAATCAGAAATAAAAAAAGAGAGAGAAGAAGGAACGAACGAAAGAAAGAAAGAGAAGAAGGAACGAAAGAAAGAAAGAAAGAGAAGAAGGAACGAACGAACGAACGAAAGAAAGAAAGAGAAGAAGGAACGAAAGAAAGAAAGAAAGGAAGAAAGAGAAGAAGGAACGAACGAAAGAAAGAAAGAAAGAAGGAACGAACGAACGAAAGAAAGAAAGAAAAGAAGGAACGAAAGAAAGAAAGAGAAGAAGGAACGGAAGAAAGAAAGAGAAGAAGGAACGAACGAAAGAAAGAAAGAAAGAGAAGAAGGAACGAACGAAAGAAAGAAAGAAAGAGAAGAAGGAACGAACGAACGAAAGAAAGAAAGAGAAGAAGGAACGAAAGAAAGAAAGAGAAGAAGGAACGAAAGAAAGAAAGAAAGAGAAGAAGGAACGAACGAAAGAAAGAAAGAAAGAAGGAACGAACGAACGAAAGAAAGAAAGAGAAGAAGGAACGAAAGAAAGAAAGAGAAGAAGGAACGAACGAAAGAAAGAAAGAGAAGAAGGAACGAAAGAAAGAAAGAAAGAAAGAAAGAAAGAGAAGAAGGAACGAAAGAAAGTAAGAAAGAGAAGAAGGAACGAACGAACGAAAGAAAGAAAGAAAGAACGAGAGAAAGAAAAAAATAAAGAGAGAAAAGGAAAGATGGAGGGTCTTTCGTGGCGACTGAAGCCAGTGTTTCCTCGAGCACTGTCATATCATGTGTGTGTGTGTGTGTGTGTGTGTGTGTGTGTGTGTGTGTGTGTGTGTGTGTGTGTGTGTGTGTGTGTGTGTATCCAGCACTGTCAGCCAACATCAGTCACTCAAAGATGGCACAGAATAGTCCTATCTCCAAGCTATGTTTGTAACGACGCTGGCATTGCAGGTGGGATCTTAGGACAACAATGGAAAACACACACACACACACACACACACACACACACACACACACACACACACACACACACACACACACACAGAAAGGGGGAATAAGCAAGGAAGGAAGGATGGAAGTAAAGGGGAAGGCAGGAGGAAGAAAGGCAGGGGATAAGGAAGCAGGAAGGAAGGAAATGAGGAAAGTAGAAAAGGATGTTTGTTTGTTGTTTTTTTTTAAAGACAGAAAGAAGGAAGGAAGGAAGAGGAAGGAAAGTAAGCAAAAATGAAAGTGAGTAAAACATGGTAAAAGGGGAAAGAAAGAAAGATAGATAGAAAGAAAGAAAGAAAGAAAGAAAGCCAGACATTGATCTGGATCAACACACAGAGAGAGAGAGAGAGAGAGAGAGAGAGAGAGAGAGAGAGAGAGAGAGAGAGAGAGAGAGAGAGAGAGAGAGAGAGAGAGAAGTCAACAAATCAATAGAAAATTCGCTTCATATTCCAAGTAACTATCAAAAACAAAGACATTTTTAAATTCTGAAGAAAAAAAAATCAAAACAAACGAACTACAACAAAAGCAAGAACAGAACAAACAGAAACACCACCAACAACAAAAACAACAACAACGAATGCACACAACATTAAAAATAAGAACAATTCCACCTTACCTCGAACAACCCAGTCTCAGTATAAAGAACCACTGCTGTTGACAGCCAGATGCCGCAAATCAGACAAAGCTAAGCGACGACGACGACGACGAAGAAGAAGACGACGACGACGACAACAAACAAACAACAAAACAATCACCACCACCACCACCACCACCACCACCAATACCAAGCTGCTTTGAATCGAAAGGGATCTTCCCCCTAACAACTGATGCCACACTGCCTAGTTCGCTTGACGGCCCAGCACTCAGTGTCAGACATCTGGCGAACCATGCACAGAGGTGGATCTTGTAGTATAGCCTCCACACCTTTCTTCTCTCTTAACCTTGCGTGCTCGGGCCAACCAGCACGTGACTGCAGCAGCGAAGCTCAGCTTGGCTGGACTTTACAGCCCAGTGCAGACCTGTGTGGGTTCGGTTCTTTTTTTTTCCCCCTCTGACCGGGCGTTTAGCCTAACACGCACGCCCAGTCACCCTCACATCCATCCCCTCTACCCTCCCCGCCCCCCATTTCCCCTCAGAGAGATGGACATGGACATGCTGAGTGGGATGTGAAAAGTAGTTGTCGGACAGCGATATGATATGATTTTTTTTTTTTTCCCGGGGGTATGGGTGGGGAAGTAGGGGGAGGGGTGTTGCTTGAAATCTCCTCTTCATTACTTTAGTGTATCTGTGGAAGGGAATATCAGAATGTGTGTGTGTGTGTGTGCGCGCGCGCGCGCGCGCGTGCACGCGTGCACGCGCTTGTGTCTGTGTGTGCGTGTGTGCATATGTGTATGTGTGGGGGGGAGGGGGTGGGGGTGGGGCGTGCGTGTGTGTGCGCGTGTGTATGTGTGTGAGGGTGGATGAGAATTTTTGCGTGGGCAGAGAAAACCCGCGGGTTGACGTCAGCGGATGGAGATATGATTCAGTACGCTTCAATGATTGAAGAGAAGAGATTACACGAGCTTACTTCTGGCTGTGCTACTTGACAATCCCATCGATGATTTCATGTGGAAATCGATCAAGTGTTAGAATAGAATAGAACAGAGTAGAATAGAATAGAACATGTCTTCATTACCAAGTGTACCGGTGTCACAAGGAATATTTGGATACATATTACAGAATACTTTATTTTCTCAACAAGATAAATTCATTTGTGGTGTAAAACACACAATACACGGAAATCACAGTCATTCAAAATGTATACATAAAAGACATAACCTGTTTAGATGGCAACCCATGCGCGCGATAAATAATCTCAGTAGATAACAACAACACAACAGAAACATTTCGCTTGAAATGCATGTGGCTTTCCGCCATACTCTGATATTGTACAGTTTGCTTAAGCTGTCCTGTCTCACTCCCACGACCTTCCTGCATAAATTCACAGTCTTGTTCAATATATTCTTCACAGCTAGACCACTTTACCAGCATATAAAAGAGAAAGTTAACATAGATTCCATAGAACATCTATAAAATCCTTGAAGTACTTTCGAATTAAGTCTGATGTTTCTGAGCTTCTGCAGACAATAGATGTGAGACTGACATTTTTTGTGTGAATATAAGTTGTATTAGGAGTAAAATTCGGCTTATGATCAATAATAGTTCCAAGGTATTTACATTCATGCACTCTTTCAAACTTTGCATCATTGATGAACAGGTCAGGAACTGGAGAGGCGTTTTTTTTTTTCTTAAATCAGTCATCATTTCTTTGGTTTTCTGAACATTAAGATCTAAATAGTTATCTTCACACTAGGAGGGAAAATTTTGAACTTGCTCGAAATGAATAGCATCAGAATTCGAAAGATCTTCTAGGGCTGAGTTATGAAAATACTTAATTAAAGGAATTGTGTGTCTGAGCCAGTGCAGTCATGTGTGTATAATGTAAAGAGAACAGGGGAAAGAACTGTACCTTGAGGGACACCAGTAGAAGTTGTCTTCACAGAAGACAGAGCTTGTCCAAAACGGGCTGAACAAGGAAACTATTCGCCCATAAGATGAGGTCTGTACTGATGTTGAATGAAAGAAGCTTACGTGCCATGAGATGTGGCTGAATGGTGTTGAATGCCGATGAAAAGTTAATAAATAAAATGCGAACAAAAGAATTTGGTTTCTCCAGATGAGTGTATGCATGGTGCAAGAGTGTAAGTGTGGCATCAGCAGTGCTCCGGTTGGATCTGTATGCAAACTGGTATTGATCATGGAATGGTGTTGTGCATGCTAGAATGTGTTTCAAGACAATGCGATCTAAACATTTCATGACAACTGGGGTCAGGGCTATGGGGCAGGTAGTCATTTAAAGAAACAGGGATTTTGTTCTTCGGAACTGGGCTGATCTTCGAATGTTTCCACAAAGTAGGCACACGACAATCCCTTAGAGACCACATGAACAGGCTACTGAACACACACCACACAACTGTGAGGAACATGTCTTCAGGAGCCGTCCACTGATCCCATCAGGGCCTACTGCCTTTTTTACAGGCAGCCTCCGGAAAGCAGATTCAACAGTGCATGGGTCAATGGATAAAACACTTTTCTCATTTAAAACATGTTCTTTCAAAGTGTCAATGATTCTTTCAAGTTCATCGTTAATATCGCTTCGTTCAAAGCGACGGTAGAAATCATTTAATTTTTCTGAGAACACTTGCTGTTGCTCTACTGACATACATGGTGTAGAGACTGGTGTTGTGTTTCGTCCGAAGAGTAGTTTCGGCCCTTTCCAAGCATCTGCCATATTACCGTTTTGAAAACGACGTTCAACTTTTCCTTTATATAATTTCTTTGATTCGTTTATTTCTGTAGTTAATTTCTTTTGTACAGACTTGCGTTGACTTCCATCGCCGCTCTGAAAAGCTCTTTTCTTTTCATTGAGTGTTTTCTTCAAATCTTTTGATTCCCAGGGCTTGTTGTTGGGGAAAATCCTGATATCTTTACGGGGAATTACCTGTCCTCACAAAAAGATATGTAACATGATATGACACCTATAGCTTCATCCACACTGTCACATGATTCAAGCAATACATTCCAGTCTGTGCATTCATAACAACCTTTCAGTTCATCCACTCTCTTAGGTGTCCACACTTTCACACTCGTTTTAATTACTGGATATCTCTGAATTTTTGGTCTGTACGATGGAAGGAGATGAATGGTATTGTGATCTGATGTACCGTTAGGTGGAAGAACAAATGACTTGTGTGCACGGGGTATATTTCCGTAGCAGACAT
Source organism: Babylonia areolata (assembly GCF_041734735.1). Lineage (NCBI taxonomy): Eukaryota > Metazoa > Mollusca > Gastropoda > Neogastropoda > Buccinidae > Babylonia > Babylonia areolata. The sequence continues at coordinate 14,832,047 of NC_134880.1, read as the reverse complement.
CAAGAGTGATGTTGTTTCGTGTTGCACATGATACATGCTGTTTAAAAGAGGGTAAATTTGTACTTTGCAGGGTCATCATCATAAACATCATGATCAACATCGTCACCGTTATCATCATCACCATCATCAACAACAACAGCATCATCATCACCATCATTAATTTCTTCTTGTTCTTCTTGTTCATGTTCTTGTTCTTCTTCTTGTTTGTAGTCTTCTTCTTCTTCTTTCTTGGACTGCTGCTGCTAATGCTATATTTTCCGTACAACCTTCTTCAATTCTTATCATCTTCCCACATCTACTCTTTAACTGGCTCCTTCCCATCCCCCTTGTTTGTTTTTTTCTTTTTGGTTATGACGTCCTTCTTCCTTCCCTCGTTATGACGCATTTTCTAAATTACGAAAGAAAACGAAATGTTTTCGGCCTGGCAAATCTTCAAGCTGTTCGCCCTTGGACTTATCTTTCTGGCCGAGCGATCATTTTGCACATCTTCTGTTTTGGTCATCAGGCTAACCGAAGAAAATGAAGTCATGCATGAAAAAAAAATGTCCACAGACACACACACACAAAAGCGCACGCGCGCGCACACACACACACACACACACACACACTCAAACGCACGCACGCACATGCACATGCTTATGTGTGTGCTCATGTGCGAGTATGCATGTGTGCTCGTGTGTGTGTGTGTGTGTGTGTGTGTGTGTGTGTGTGTGTGTGTGTGTGTGTGTGTGTGTGTGTGTGAGGTTTACAGCTCAGTTGGATATGTGCCTATAGCAGTGACAGTGTGCTTGTTCAGTGTGGAACAAAATGGCCACAGAGGTTTACAGCTCAGCTTGACAGGGCAATCTCTTTTCCACTTCCTTTTCGTTTGTCGCAAATCCTGGGGAGAAACTGAAATATATGGCATCAGAAATACGTTAACATTTTTTTTCTTTGAATCGTGTCATCCCGTTTCAAATTGTCTCTATGATCCCAAGTATCTTCAGATTTACTGTTCATTGTTGTTTTTCTGATACGATCTTCCTTTGTCTTGAAACATATTTTGATTATAAAACAATTATCAGTAAAGCCTCAAAATTAATTCTATATCCATATTTCCCGGCTGCAAATAATGTGGGAAAATTAAGGAAAAGAAAAAAAAAGCCTGTCTGTGTTGGAACAAAAGCCATCGCTAATTCGCCTCATTAGTCAAACCTGGTGTTCATGTTGTTGAACACCAAAATTAGCTTCATCTTTGCTGTTCAGACCCCAAGGTAAGGGATACTGTAGTCCACAGCGGGACTTAACCCTTTCGAACACCTTTCTACTCTCTTTAGTTTCATAAATTCAGAAGAAAAAAAATGTTCGGGTTCGTTTGCAAGCACAGAACAGGTTTCTGTACAAAGATACTTGGCAATAAGGAACTGTACTCTTTCGAACGGAACTTAAGATATATCTCAAGAAATAATTAGAAGAACAGGTGAGAAGGAAAGAAAGCGTAGAATGAAATAGTGATGGCGCCTTGAAAGGAGGAAGGATTGAAAGAAAAACTACTCCAATATCCCACAAACTCACAAGGATAGGACCGATTGAAATATACGAAGCATATCAAAACCATCAACCTTTGTTTCTTGTGTGTGTGTGTGTGTGTGTATATATATATATATATATATATATATATATATATATATATATATATATATATATATATATATATATATATATGATTTAAAAAAAAAAACTATTAGAATTTTATTTTGAATATTTCATGAAACAAAAATGATATGGGAAAGTTCTTTAGTGTTGGGGGATAGGGGCTGGGGTTTGTATGATGTATATTCATTAATGTTGTGGCTTGAGTGCCTTCGTTAGCCTACCAGCACGAACGTCGAATTTCGTCGTGGCCAGATTGAATTATTAAAAAAAAATAACCTAGGACTAAGACTTGCCAGAACGATATGTCCGTCTGTTTGTATGTATGTCCGTCTGTCCGTCTCTGTCTCTGTCTGTTTTCCTCTTTCTCTGTCTGTCTGTCTCTCTCTTTATCTCCTCCTTTCTCTCCCCACCCCCCTCCCCCCGGCTCCCTTCTCTCTGTGTATCTCTGCCTTTGCCTCGTTTTTTGCAATGTTGTAATCAAGATACACAGTACAAAAGCCAATCACTTAGTTCAATACGCTGTTCACGAGATTGTACGTTGAATAATTATGGGGAAATGTTACTAAACATGTGCACCGCTCTAGATTTAAGTATTTTAAATGGCGTGTGTAATTGCGATCTTGAAGGTCGCTATACATACATATCGGATTTTGGTAGCATTGTGAATGGCTATTTTATTCTTTCTAACGATTTTTTCATAGTGTTTGATTCATGTAGGTTATGTGTTTGTGAAAGGATTGATTCTGACCATATGCCTGTCACAGTCAGTGTTGAATTTTGAAAATGATAACTTTTATTACGTGAACAAAACAAGAAATGAACAGATGGTAGATAAATTTGTGTGGAACAATATGAATGCGGATGTCTTCATTGATACTTTGCACACAGATACAATTAGTGCCAAAATTAATGTTGCCGTGAATTTGATTAATGTTGATGTAAACAGTGCACTTGATATGTTTAATGATTGCATGAGAGTGTGCTGAGTGTATGAAAAGGCGTGTCTCTTTAAATAATGGGAAGAGATCAAATGATTGGTATGATGAAGAATGTTTGATGAATAAAAGAAATGTTAGAAGACTGTTAAGAAGATTTAACTGCTCATCGGACGTAGAAATTCAGCATGAATACAGAAAAGCTAGATGTGAATACTGCATAGAAAAAGAAAAAAAAACAAAAACAATTTAATGATATGATAAAAGATAAACTTATAACACAATCGATCATATGTTTGCTCTGTTAGCATTAGCACACAAACAGTTTTCTTATAACCGAAAATTATATATTGCCTTCATTGACTTTGAGAAGGCCTTTGATTCTGTGAACAGAAATTTACTTTGGCCTATTTTGTTAAAAAACAACAACAAAAAACAAAAAACAAACAAAAACAAAAAAATGTTATAAGAGGAAATTTGTACAGGATAATTCAGAGTATGTATGATAATGTAAAATGTAGAGTTAGATGTGGCGCTGCATTAACAGATTATATTACTTGTACAACAGGAGTAAAGCAAGGTGATGCATGCAGCCCAGTGTTATTTTCTCTTTTCATTAACGAATTGGCTATTGAAATACTCAATCATGGAAGACACGGTGCCACTATTTCTTTTGATGCATTTGAGCTGTTTATTCTTTTAATGGCTGACGATGTTATTTTATTATCAGAGACTGTTGTTGGTCTTCAGACTCAGTTAAATACTTTAAAGCAAGCTGTAACATCTCTTCAGTTGAAGGTTGACATAAAAAAAAGTAATACTATTGTATTTCGGAAGGGAAGATACTTAGGTGCGAGGGAGAGATGGATTTATGATAGTGTAGCTATGCCTGTGGTAAATGTATATAAGTATTTAGGGATATTTATTACCACACGTTTAAGCTTTGTTGCAGCGTGTAAAGATCTGGCTAGTAGGGCGAAAAACGCATTGTTATGTATCATGAAAAGATTATCTTCACTAAATAATACTTCCCTGAACCTATTCCTGAAAATGTTCGATTACCAAGTGCAGCTCATTGTACAATATGGTTCAGAGCTGTGGGGTTTAAACAAAACTGCGTTATACTGTGAATCTGTACATCTATGTGCTTTGAAAAAGTTTCTGTGTGTTGATTTGTGTACCCCAAATGACCTTGTTTATGGTGAAACTAATAGATATCCGATAGTTGCGAATTCTGCTGTTTAATGCATAAAATACTGGCTTAGATTGATACAAATGGATGAAAGTAGAATACCTTTGAAAACTTAGAAAATGTTGTTTGAACTGGATGCTAGAGGAAAGAAAAATTGGGTAACTGATGTACGTATTTGTCTGTGTGAAAATACTTTTGACGAAGTGTGGTTAAATCAAGGTGTGGGTAGTATAAATGATTTTGTTAAAATATTTCGTCAACGTTTAATTGATTGTAGATGGCAAGCATGGAATGAACATGTTCAGATTAGTGATAGATTTTGTATGTATAAAACTTTTTGTGGGCTGCATGACATGAAACCGTACTTAATGCTAAATATTTACAAACATTTGATAATTATAACTACAATATTTAGGTTGGGTGTGCCGGGTTCAGCAACGCATCGTTACAGATACAGGAAACCTAATTACAATGATTTGAGTTGCCCTTTATACCAAAGAGAAGAAGAAGACGAAGTACATTTTGTGCTGAGCTGTCCAGCTCTTGAAGAGATTAGAGAAAATATATCCCATCTAAATATTACCGACAGCATAGTACATTCAAGTTCAGTTTGTTGGTGTCTTCAAAACGACAAAATGATGTGTGGAATTTGTTCATCTTCTTGCATAAAACATTTAAATTTAGAGAAATTGCAACTTCATGATAATTAAGTTTTGCTATTATTAATGTTGTTTCAAGTGATTTTCTTTTTCTTTATATATGTTCAAACAAATGCGACACAACAGATGCTGTTTGTGTACCCCTTCATAGGGGCTATGACCTAATGAATAAATTATCCGTATCCGTATCTGCCTTTGCCTCTCTGTTTCTCGTGATCTTCAGTCTCTTCAGCGCATACAAAACTCTGCTGCCAGACTCACCCCTCTTTTGCAACATCTCCATTGGCTCCCTGTCTCACATAAAATAAGGTATAATATCATCACTTCATGTTATAAATGTATATCACAAATCTGCCCCTTCCTATCTTTGTGGCTGCCTTCACCTCTGCACTCCATCTCGCTCTCTACGATCGGCTTCGGATCCACAATGTTTACGCATACCCAGATTCAAACACCCCACTGTTGGACACCGTTCCTTCTCTGTCTCTGGACCTTGTATTTGGAATGAACTTTCTCTTTCGCTTCGTCAGGTCTCCGCACTCAGCCCTTTCAAGTCTGGCCTTAAAACCCACCTCTTCACAAGATAGCCTACCTCCCCTGCCTCTTCCTTCTCTTCAGTTTTAGAGTTATGCATGCGTGTGACTGACTGGTGTGGAAGCGCTTAGATTTGTCTGTGCACAAGATTCAGCGCTATATCATTATTATTATTATTATTATTATTATTATTATTATTATTATTATTATTATTATCTCTCTGTTTCTATCCCTCTCACTTTTCTTTCTCTCCCTGTTTATCACTCTCTCTCTCATTCTCCTCATTCTCCCTGTGTGTCACTTCTCTACACCCTCCCCCCAGCCCCCAGGCAGATACAGAGAGATAGGGAGAGACAGAGACAGGGATATACAGACAGACAGAGACAGAGACAGAGAGGTACAGGGGGTTGGGGATTTACAGACATACACAGACAGAGAAGCAGAGGCTGAAAGAGGACAGAAAGTGGAAACCCAGGAATGGTTTAAAATGGAGCCATTATTCTTCAACGTAGTCTCTGGCTCTTCACCAAACCGTCTCTCTGATCTCATCACTGTTTACATTCAAGACAACTACGTTCATCCTCAGGCTGGTGGGAGGGATCTCCAAAGTCCTTCCGTCCAAGTTGTTTCTCATTCACCGCCCCACCCAGTGGAACTCTTTACCATGTGTATTTATTAAGGCACTCCCAGTCCTCTTCCAGCTTCACAACAAACCTGTGGACCATATTTCTATCCTGCAGTTGATAAATGTGTTTTCCTGTCATAGTATGTTGCTTGTTTTTTTTCTGATTTAGTTTGGCTTGCTTGCATATTTCGTTGGATGGTATAGGGTATTGCATTCCTGTTGGAACTGTTGTACTGTATGGCGCTTTGAGCAAAACATGCGATAATGCGCTCTACAGATAATCATGATGATGATGATGATGATGATGATGACTATCATTATTGTTATGATGATGATGATGATGATGATGATGATGATGATGGTATTATTATCATTATTGTTATCATTATTATTGTTGTTGTTGTCATTATTATTATCATCATCATCATCATCATCATCATCATCATCATCATCATTATTATTATTATTATTATTATTATTATTATTATTATTATTATTATTATTATTATTATTATTATCATTATTATTATTATTATTATTATTGTTGTTGTTGTTGTTGTTGTTATCACCATTTCATTTTTTGCACTTCAGCTCATTTCCAACAGGCCCATCTTGCGATTCCTTGTGTAGCGAAATTCCACAACACACACACACACACACACACACACACACACACACACACACACACACACACACACACACACACACACACACACACACACACACACACACACACACACACACACACACAAATTTACATGCATTCTGGCACAGCTAAGCACGCGATCCCGTTAGAAAAATTTCAATCTGAATTCATCGCATACAAAAACCTTACAAAACCCAATTAGACACTTCACAATAGTTTAGATGACTCTTTTTAGCGAGCTCTCAATGCAATTTCCCGAATCAAAATTTATGAGGCTCGTAAAAATGTTTTTACAACAAAAAAAGAAGAAAAAAAAAGAAAGAAATTTTTTTTTTTCGTGATATGTAGTGCGGATTGTCGGTTTGTTTTGTCATATAATGTGTCAACATGTAATCGATAATCAGCATTTGACAGTGCGAACCGGAAGGCATACAATTTTAGAAGTGTCTGCCTATCTGTCTGTTTGCTCCCAACTACTCTCTGTCTCTGTCTGTCTGTCTGTCTGTCTGTCTGTCTGTCTGTCTGTCTGTCTGTCTGTCTCTCTCTCTCTCTCTCTCTCTCTCTCTCTCTCTCTCTCTCTCTCTCTCTCTCTGTGTGCCTCTGTTTGTTTGTCTATCGGTCTGTTTGTCTTCTCCGACCCACTCCCCCTGACCCTAACCTCTCTCTCTCTGTCTCTGTCTCTGTGTCTCTGTCTCTGTCTGTCTGTCTGTCTGTCTGTCTGTCTGTCTGTCTGTCTGTCTCTCTCTCTCTCTCTCTCTCTCTCTCTCTCTCTCTCTCTCTCGGTTCAATTTGACAGGTGTTCAAATGGATTTACAGGTATTACTGTTAATACAAACTAACTTTGCGGATTTTGCGTGATGTTTCGCTTACAATGATTATAGCCACATCAACAACAACAACTACTACCACTACTGCTGCTAATGCTATTACTGCTCCTCCTGCTGCTATTTCTTGCAACTACCACAACCACTACCACCACAACCAAATTTATTACCACTACTACTACTACTACTACTACTGCTACTAAGGCCAGTATCTATGAGCTGATATCATAGATTGACGTAAGTTTGCAGTTGGCCAACGGCAAAGAGAGAGCTGTTTTATCAATGGTATCTCCATTGCATTGGGAAATCATTTCCAGCTCAGTCTTTTGTGAAGGACTATGACTCTCAAACTAGGAGGCAAAAATGCACTGGCTCTTTGTGCTGCAGCCTTGGGGGCTAGTTGGCATTTGGGAACCATCCCAACACCGACTGTCCTGAAACCCTCTTGGCCGAGAAAGTGTGGATGTGACTTGGGCAAGACACTCTCCACTATAATCAATTTTCTGTTCCTTTTTTATTTATATTTTTGGTCGGGACAGCAGCTACCTCCTCTGCTGTTCTAATGGTCATAGTCGAACACGACTGACAAGCATACACTACTACTTCTGATAACATCACCATCATCATCACTGTCATCATCATCATCATCATCATGCACACGTTGTGTCTTGTGCTGTGTTGTAGCTTGCTAAGACAGCCGGGCTTTCTGTTCTGAAAGAAAAAAAAAGAAGAATTTTCGCTATTGCTGACGGATGAGCACCGACAGGACAAGGCTCTCAACTGATTACCTGGAAAAAGCAAGCCACCTTAATACAGAGGGCAATACCCCCTTCACTCACACGCCGAATTAATGACCACCCTAACACTACACTTCCCAAGACGCCCAGAAGCAGTGTGGGCTTTCAGAAGCGAGCTGAGCGGCCGACGTAACAGCCTCAATCTACTGCCGCCTCCCACCCCTGGATTTTACCCCTGGATCATTCTGGACTAGCTTCGAATGGTCTTCGGGTTTATTTGTGGCTAGTCAAGATCCCCCCCTTCCGCCCCCCCTCCCCGCCCTCCTCTAGTTGGAAACTATCCCCTTCTAAGGAAAGGGGGTCTTTGTGAGCTCGCCTTTACTGTGAGCCTCTCGATGACTTCTGAGAGGAAGAAAAACATGGGGGTATTCTAAGGCTACACACTGCACTGCATCCTCACTACTCTTAAGTCTTAAGTAACGGGAGTAAGGAAAGGGTGCACGATACTGTATGGTGACACTTATCCACATCACGATGTGGTGGGAGTACAGGAAAAGAGTTGTTCTAGACTAGCTTGCACAGCCACCCACCCAACCACACCCCACCCACCCCAACCCAACCAAACCACCCTTTCCTTGATATGGCATGACCGAAATAGTAGAGGAAGGTGTGTGTGTGTGTGAGGGGCGTGGTGGTGGTGGGATATTTGGGGGCTAGCTTGCACTGACCCCTTTCCACCACATCAGAATATGGTGGAAGTTTGATGGGTTTAGCTGTTGGCTAGGTTGTATGATCCCCCATACCTCTACAATATAACATGGCGGAATCAAGGGGAAACATAAGTCTGGGCTCACTCGTACTCTCTCTCTCTCTCTCTCTCTCTCTCTCTCTCTCTCTCTCTCTCTCTCTCTCATCTAGCTAAAAGACATGATGTTTTTTTCTGTTTTATCGTCTGATGATGAATATAGCATACAGTCAGTAGCTAAATTTATCTCAGAAGCACAAAAAATAAGGCATAATCACAATGATCAGAACACACCAGAGTAAATGAGGAGGATATCCATATGTAAATTTTATTTTCTTATGTTAATTTGGTAAGGTAGATAATTGATATATTGAACTATTTCACTCCTAGAATGGGTGGTCGAGTTTGAATGATTAGTTTCTTTGTGTGTGTGTGTGTGTGTGTGTGTGTGTGTGTGTGTGTGTGTGTGTGTGTGTGTGTGTGTGTGTGTGTGTGTGTGTGTGTGTGTGTGTTCCGCTTGCTTAATGTATCGTGAGAGAGTTATATTTAGAGATTTTGTTTGTTTGTTTGTTTGGTGATGAAATGCTGTTAAGCAGAATGTTGCTTTGCATTTAAGGGGATTTAAGAATTAATCCCCGTCACCCCCTTGTCAATAGACCCTTAGGTAATGACAATAAAAATGTCAAAGCGTCAAAGCGTCTCTCTCTCTCTCTCTCTCTCTCTCTCTCTCTCTCTCTCTCTCTCTCTCTCTCTCTCTCTCACACACACACACACACACACACACACACAAAATCTCTCGCCCTCCCTCCGTCCCTCCTCTCTCTCTCCACCCCTCTCCCCCTCTCTCTCTGGCCCTCCCTCCTCCCCCCCCCCCCCCCCCTCATTTCCCTCCCCCCTCTCTCTCAGTTAACATCTTCATTACGGTGTTAGAGCGGAAACCGAAACCGGAGAGGTTACCTCCAGCACTAACTTCAACAAACCGACCAAGGGTTTCCGGTCTCCCCCCACCGACATCCCACTAACAGATCTGTTACTGTGTGATGGACACAACGAGAAAGTCCAGAAGGAATGTTTACATGTCACGACCTCTGTCTCCATAACAACGCCAATCATAACGTGGACCATGAGCAGACTTTCGTGAAGAACTCTGGCGCCCATGTCTAATCCTGGAGGAGAATTGAAACGTTCGGCCTGAAAACTGCCTGCGGTGCGTGCTGATGGAAATGTGTAAAATGAGGTTCGGTTCTTTTGTGTGTTGGCTGGTTGGTTGGTTGGTTTCCGAGTGTATGCTTGTGAGATTTGGGTTTATTTATTTATTTATTTATTTATTTATTTATTTTTATTCATTCATTTATTTATTCATTTATGGAGGAAATGTGTAAACTGGTGTTCGTGTTTTGATTGTTTGTTTGTTTGTTTTCGGTTGTGTGTGTGTGTGTGTGTGTGTGTGTGTGTGTGTGTGTGTGTGATTACGATTTATCTATTTATTGGTCTATCTATTTATGTATTTATCTGTGGGGGAAATGTGTAAAATGGGGTTCGTTATTTGATTATTTGTATGTTTTCGGTTGTGTTCTGGTGTGATTCGGGTTTATCTATTTATTCATTCATTTATTTATCTATCTATTATTTATTTATTTATCTTTATTTTGTCTTTGTTTGATCGAATTTTTTGTTGTTGTTGTAGTTGTCTTAACTCTTCAGCTCATTTTTTCAGTGCCACGAAAGACTGAATTAATGAAGATAAAACAAACGAATCAGATCATAAAGTGAACCCCATACGCTTCAGTTTAAAAAAAGAAGTTTTAATCGGGATTGTGTGACGAAGAACTCTGGGCAGGGGAAATATTTTTTAATGAATGTTGAATTATAATGAACCATGTAATTTTTTGTTCAACATTAGCGTATAATTATGAGCGCGCGCCTGTGTTTGTGTGTGTGTGTAAGTATGTGAGTGTGAGTGTGTGTGTGTGTGTGTGTGTGTGTGTGTGTGTGTGTGTGTGTGTGTGTGCATATGAGTGCGTGTGTGCGTGCGCGCGCGCGTCTTTCCTAAAGTCCTGCCACCACAGCGGTAAGAGCAGGAAAAAATGGAAAACTGTAAATATTGCCCACCACCATCTTTAGTACTGCCACACGTGGAAGATGGAGCACGTGGCACCCGCTGACTTGAGGACTGCAGTCTTGACACGCGGCCATCACCTCACACATGTCCACACTGACACGGTGGAGTGTTTGGCTTTGCTGATTGCGTTCTGCCAGCAAACCAAAGCGCGCGCGCGTGGGGGGGGGGTGTGTGTGTGTGTGTGTGTGTGTGTGTGTGTGAGGGAGAGAGAGAGAGAGAGAGAGAGAGAGAGAGAGAGAGAGAGAGAGAGAGAGAGAGAGAGAGATGCCTGAGGGCAGATGAGGTAGCTGTTTACGGAATCAGTTCTGAGCCCTTTCATTCTCAGTTCTTCTCTCCCACAGGTGGTCATCATATCTGGCTTAGTTGTGTCCTCAAGAAAGAAGTGATTGCCCGTGGGCAACAGCTAACAGAGAGATCAGCAAGTGTTGTAAAATTACATCATTATTCCTTGGCTGTTTTGGTAACTGGGAGAACAACATTGACTGCGAGTCTCGTCGGACAGGACGTCCTTCCTTGGAATTTCAGAAGTACAGCTAAGATTTCACTATTCTCTCATACAGCCAGGTCTTCACCCTTCTCTCATTCAGCCTGGACTTCACCCTTCTCTCATTCAGCCAGGACTTCACCTTCTCTCATACAGCCAGGACTTCATCCTTCTCTCATTCAGCCAGGACTTCATCCCCTCATTCAGCCAGGACTTCACCTTTCTCTCATACAGCCAGGGCTTCACCCTTCTCTCATACAGCAAGGTCTTCACCCTTCTCTCATACAGCAAGATCTTCACCCTTCTGTCATACAACCAGAACTTCATCCTTCTCTCATTCAGCCAGGACTTCACCCTTTTCTCATACAGCCAGGATTTCACCCTTCTCTCATTCAGCAAGGTCTTCACCCTTCTCTCATACAGCCAGAACTTCACCCTTCTGTCATATAGTCAGGACTTCTCTCATACAGCCAAGTCTCCTCTCACACAGTCAGGACCTCATCCTTCTCTCATACTGTCAGGATTTCACCCTTCTGTCATACAGCCAGGACTTCTCTCACGTACAGCCAGGACTTCTCTCATACAGCCAGAACTTCTCTCACGTACAGCCAGGACGTCTCTCATACAGCCAGGACGTCTCTCATACAGCCAGGACTTCTCTCACGTACAGCCAGGACTTCTCTCATACAGCCAGAACTTCTCTCACACAGCCAGGACTTATTTAATACAGCCAGGACTTTTCTCATACAGCCAGGACTTCTCTCACACAGCCAGGACTTCACCCTTCTCTCATACAGCCAGGACGTCTCTCATACAGCCAGGACTTCTCTCATACAGCCAGGACGTCTCTCACACAGCCAGGACTTCACCCTTCTCTCATACAGCCAGGACTTCTCTCATACAGCCAGGACTTCTCTCACACAGCCAGGACTTCACCCTTCTCTCATACAGCCAGGACTTTTCTCATACAGTCAGGCCTTTTCATACAGTCAGGACTTCACCCTTTTTCATACAGCCAGGACGTCTCTCATACAGCCAGGACTTCTCTCATACAGCGAGGACTTTTCTCATACAGCCAGGACTTCACCCTAACAGCATGATGTCCACCGAGCCAAGAATCAGCCACTGAACAACTTGACCCAACGAATGGATCGTTAAAATGACTGCTTGTGATATTGTTGTTGTTATTGCTAGTACTGTTGTAAATTTTGATGTTGTTGTTGTTGTTGTTGGTGGTGGTGGTGGTGGTGGGAGAGGTAGGTGTGATGTGTCGCTTTGGAATCGTTTGTGTTTGCTTGTTTTATTTATCGTTATCTTTTTCCTGTTGTAACTTTATCTTTTGTTGCTACTCACTCAATAAAGAAACGCATTTAATATGAGAGACAACATTGTGCGGTGATGTGAGTCTGAAAGAGAAATCGATACGGTGGACAAATTTGGGTAAATATTAAAGTGAAAAGAAAATTCTAAGAATAAAAAAAAGCTTTTCGAGCACAATCAAAGCAAATAAAAACACGTGTTATTAGAAAAGGCATAATAAAATAATTGCATAATGAATACACCAGAAAAAGACAACAAAACACGAACAAAAGTTGTACGGTATGTTTGTTTTTTTGTTTTTTTCGGGGGGCTCGGGAGGGAGGGGGGTAGCGGGGGATGGGAGGTGGGGGGCTTTGGGGGGGTCTTCAGCATAGGCATGAATGTAAGATAGATAGATAGATAGATAGAGAGAGAGAGAGAGAGAGAGAGAGAGAGAGAGAGAGAGAGAGAGAGAGAGAATACGCAAATTGACGCCTCCGAAGCAGATTATTCAATGCCTTTCTTCTAGGGCACCCCCGATAAAAGAACAGAATTAGTATTTAAAGAAAAAAAGAAAAAAAAAGAAGTACATTTATTTCTTAAGTACAGTGACGTACGGACAGCCTTTGGAGCTGGTGATTTGATGCTTTTCATTCACTTCGTTTAGAATGCTTTTCAAAACACGCCATCCTATCGAAGACGTTCGACTGAATAGTGGAGAAATAGCTCTCTTTGTCTCTATCTCTGTCCCTGTCCCTAACCCTGTCTCTCTCTGTCTGTCTTTCAACCTGTTACAATCGTATAGTTATAGTATATATCTCTCTCTTTCTCCCCTCTCTCTCCTTCTCTCCGTGTGCTCTCTCTGTGTCTCTGTGTCTGCTTGTCTGTCGGTCTGTCTCTGTCTTTCAACCTGTTACAATCGAATACAGTAACTCTCTCTCTTTCTCTCCCCCCTCTCCCTCTCTCTCTCCTTCTCTGTCATATACTCTCTTTGTGTCTGTCTGTCTGTCTGTCTGTCTCTCTCTCTCCCCCCCCCTCTCTCTCGCTTGCTCTCTCTGCGTCTCTGTCTGTATGTCTGTGTCCGTCTGTCTGTCTGTCTGCCTCTCTCTCTCTCTCTCTCTTGCTCTCTCTGCGTCTCTGTCTCTGACTGTCTCTGTCTGTATGTCGGTCGGTCGGTTTGTCTGTCTGTCTGTCTCTCTCCCTCCCCCTCTCTCTCTCGCTTGCTCTCTCTGCGACTCTGTCTGTGACTGTCTCTGACTGTCTGTCTGTAGGCCAGTCTGTCTGTCTGTGTCTGTCTGTCTCTCTTTCTCTCTCTTGCTCTCTCTGCGTCTCTGTCTCTGACTGTCTCTGTCTGTATGTCGGTCGGTCGGTTTGTCTGTCTGCCTGTCTCTCTCCCTCCCCCTATCTCTCTCGCTTGCTCTCTCTGCGACTCTGTCTGTGACTGTCTGTCTGTAGGCCAGTCTGTCTGTCTGTCTGTCTCTGTCTGTCTCTGTCTGTCTGTCTGTCTGTCTGTCTCTCTCTCAATAAGTTGCATTCGGATGTCTATAGTATCTACAAGCCACAAGTGCTGCCTCCCAGTGAAAGATCGCGCACGTGCCACAAGCTGAGTTGTGGGCTGTTTAGTCTTTGAGACACGCTAATTCCGCAGACACGTCCAAGTGTATCCTCAGACGGACATGGTCCCAGTGTTTGGATCGGTGGGTTGCGTGCTGTCACTAAGAGACATAGTTTAGGGCTGACGCGCCAGGGGTACTCGGGCCAAGTCTTTAAGAAGAACGTATTGGGGGAAGCTTTTAACAGGGGGTGGTCTATAAAAGACAGCTTCTGATTGTTTCTGCTACTACCCCCCCCCCCCCCCCATCCCTTCTCCACTGGCAACGGTACCCTCACTCCCCTCCCACCCCCACCCTCCAGCCCCCCTCCACACACACACACACACACACACACACACACCCGAAATAAGGAAGGAGATGTTCTAACATATGTTTTCTTCTTGTTCTTGTTCTTGTCTTCTTGTTGTTTTTTTTCTATTGTTCTCCTCCTCCTCCTCCCCCTCCTTCTCCTCCTCCTTCTTCTTCTTCTTCTGACAATAATTGTTTTTCTTCAAAACACACAATAAAGTATCTTAGCGTGTTTTGTTAGGTAATGACATTTTCAACGAAACAAAAACGGCTATGGATGAATACACTTTTATGTATCAGTATGTATTATCAACAGACCAAGCTTTCATCATTCCTTAGCACACAGACAGAAAGAGTGACAGACAGATAGAGTCACAAAGAAAGAGTCAGAGAGAGAGAGAGAGAGAGAGAGAGAGGGAGGGAGAGAGAGAGAGAGAGAGAGAGAGAGAGAGAGAGAGAGAGAGAGAGAGAGACAGACAGACAGACAGACAGACAGACAGACGGACGGACGGACGGACGGACGGATAGACAGGTAGACAGACAGACAGAGGAGTGAGTATACAAACCGCGGACAGGAGTACAAAGAAGGAACATTTCTAGTGTGATGAACCTCGGACCTCTGTCTTGTGGGAACACACTCCAGACCCATCACTTTCGAATTAGTTCAATTTCAGTAGGAGACGCTCGTATATGTCTTCTCACTATCTTCCTCCTCTCACTGATAGGTCTACCTTTCTCCTTTCCTCTCACTGATATGTCTACCTTCCTCCTCTCCTCTCACTGATATGTCTACCTTCTTCCTCTCACTGATATGTCTACCTTCTTCCTCTTCTCACTGATAGGTCTACCTTCCTCCTTTCCTCTCACTGATAGGTCTACCTTCCTCCTCCCCTCTCACTGATATGTCTACCTTCCTCCTCTCCTCTCACTGATATGTCTACCTTCTTCCTCTCACTGATATGTCTACCTTCTTCCTCTTCTCACTGATAGGTCTACCTTCCTCCTTTCCTCTCACTGATAGGTCTACCTTCCTCCTCCCCTCTCACTGATATATCTACCTTCCTCCTCTCACTATGTCTACCTTCCTCTCCCCTCACTGATATGTCTACCTTCTTCCTATCCTCTCACTGATATGTCTACTTCCTCCTCTCACTGACATGTCTACCTTCCTCCTCTCACTGATATGTCTACCTTCCTCCTCTCACTGATATGTCTACCTTCTTCCTCTCCTCTCACTGATAGGTCTATCTTCTTCCTCTCCTCTCACTGATATGTTTACCTTCCTCCTCTCACTGATATGTTTACCTTCCTCCTCTCCTCTCACTGATATGTCTACCTTCTTCCTCTCCTCTCACTGATATGTCTACCTTCTTCCTCTCCTCTCACTGATATGTTTACCTTCCTCCTCTCCTCTCAATGATATGTCTACCTTCTTCCTCTCCTCTCACTGATATGTCTACCTTCCTCCTCTCACTGATATGTTTACCTTCATCCTCTCACTGATAAGTCTACCTTCCTCCTCTCACTGATATGTTTACCTTCCTCCTCTCACTGATATGTCTACCTTCCTCCTCTCACTATGTCTACCTTCCTCTCCCCTCACTGATATGTCTAACTTCCTCCTCTCCTCTCACTGATATGTCTACCTTCTTCCTCTCCTCTCACTGATATGTCTACCTTCTTCCTCTCCTCTCACTGATATGTCTACCTTCTTCCTCTCCTCTCACTGATATGTCTACCTTCTTCCTATCCTCTCATTGATATGTCTACTTCCTCCTCTCACTGATATGTCTACCTTCCTCCTCTCCTCTCACTGATATATCTACCTTCTTCCTATCCTCTCATTGACATGTCTACCTTCCTCCTTTCCTCTCACTGATATGTCTACCTTCTTCCTCTCACTGATATATCTACCGTCCTCCTCTCACTGATATATCTACCGTCCTCCTCACTGATATGTCTACCTTCCTCCTCTCACAGATATGTCTACCTTCCTCCTCTCCTCTCATTGATATGTCTACCTTCCTCCTCTCACTGATATATCTACCTTCCTCCTCTCCTCTCACTTATATGTCTACCTTCCTCCTCTCACAGATATGTCTACCTTCCTCCTCTCCTCTCATTGATATGTCTACCTTCCTCCTCTCACTGATATATCTACCTTCCTCCTCTCCTCTCACTGATATGTCTACCTTCCTCCTCTCCTCTCACTGATATGTCTACCTTTCTCCTCTCCTCTCACTGATATATCTACCTTCCTCCTCTCACTGATATGTCTACCTTCCTCCTCTCCTCTCACTTATATATGTACCTTTCTCCTCTCACTGATATGTCTACCTTCCTCCTCTCCTCTCACTGATATGTCTACCTTCTTCCTATCCTCTCACTGATATGTCTACCTTCTTCCTATCCTCTCACTGATATGTCTACTTCCTCCTCTCACTGATATGTCTACCTTCTTCCTCTCACTGATATGTCTACCTTCCTCCTCTCCCCTCACTGATATGTCTACCTTCCTACTCTCCCCTCACTGATATGTCTACCTTCCTCCTCTTACTGATATATCTACCTTTCTCCTCTCACTGATATGTCTACCTTCTTCCTCTCACTGATATGTCTACCTTCTTCCTCTCCCCTCACTGATATATCTACCTTTCTCCTCTCACTGATATGTCTACCTTCCTCCTCTCCTCTCACTGATATGTCTACCTTCCTCCTCTCCTCTCACTGATATGTCTACCTTCCTCCTCTCCTCTCACTGATATATCTACCTTCCTCCTCTCACTGATATGTCTACCTTCCTCCTCTCCTCTCACTGATATGTCTACCTTCTTCCTCCCCTCTCACTGATATGTCTACCTTCCTCCTCTCACTGATATGTCTACCTTCCTCCTCTCCTCTCACTGATATGTCTACCTTCTTCCTCTCACTGATATGTCTACCTTCCTCCTCTCCTCTCACTGATATGTCTACCTTCTTCCTCTCCTCTCACTGATATGTCTACCTTCCTCCTCTCCCCTCACTGACATGTCTACCTTCATCCTTGATATGTACCTTCAGCCTCTCACTATCTCTGCCTGTGTCTCTGAGTCTCTATTCCTATGCCTCTGCTTCTGTAGCCCTCTCCCCATTTCCCTCCGTCTCTCTCGCCTGGCATGTAATATCATAATTTCCCTCTTGTTCTTCTTGTTCATATTGTTCTTGTTCTTGTTCTTACTATCATAACCCCCGTCTTCTTCTTCGTGTTGTTATTCTTGTTCTTGTTCTTATTTTTGTTATTGTTGTTGTTTTTCATCGTCTTCTTCTTCCTAAAAAGTCAGCAAACCGACTTTTGTAGCAGAGTAATTCCACAGCCAGCATTTATATGATTACAACGGTTCCACGTAGTATACATGAGCCGCTTCCCGAGAGAAAACTTTGCCTCCAAGAGGGGGAAGAGGGGGAAAAGGAATATGAGAACAAAATGGTCAGTGGGACCATTCTGGTAGAAACAACAATTTTCCTGTCCCAGACATATCTCCAGTTACCACGCTCGAAATCAACTTATCCAGAACTGAAGAGAACGTACTCAGTGGAACTGTCCGTCCTTTTGGGGATCCGAAGAAATCATCGCAACTGATGACGGTTGAAGTTACCATCGTTTTGTCACATTGTGGGAAAAATGATAGTCGGGTTTGATCCAAAATGTTGTCATTGGATGCGAACTGATTCTGGTGACGAGAAGACGACGATAATGAAAATGATAACAGCAAGAACAAAAAAAAAAAAAAAAAAAAAAAAAGCATCCAGCATCGTTGTTCCAAACAACAACCATCACCATTGTCATCAACAGCAGCCATCGTGATTGCTCTCAAAACCATTAGCATCATAGTCATTACATCGGAGTTGTCGTCGTCGTCTTTATCATCATTATCATAATTCTTCTTCTTCTTTGATTAGGCATTACTGATACAAGAATCCATAAATTTCGCTATTCCACAAACCTTCCTGTGGATTTACGTTGCACGTTGCCCCTTATGTAAACGACATATTGATGATGAATTTCACTTTCTGTTTAGCTGTCATTCAAATGAAGAAATAGATCAAAATACCTTCCACTGAAATTTGCGCAAGATCCAAATAAACAGCAGCTGACAATTCTTAACGACCGTAAATATATGACAGATATTGTTCGATACATTTATCACAGTTTGAAATTTAGATCAACCGGCTAAGGTAATTTAGCGTTTATTATCTGTTTATTTCCGTATCTCCTGGGCTGATGGCCATATGTTCCAAGATATGTAAACGGAAAACCAGTTCGTCCATGTCCATATCCATTTTGTGAACGTCTCAGTGTGTGCGCGTATGTGTGTATCGGAGAGTGTGGAAGAACATTTTACATGTGTTTTGGTGCTTTTGATTTCCCCTTTCCCCCCTCCTTCCCTGATATGAGCAAGGCTTAAGTCAATAATTAAAACCATTCGTCTTGTCTTGTCTTCTTCTTTAACTATGTGAAGAGTTACTGTAGCAACTCACAGAAAAACTATTCACAAGATTCCTCTAGGTCTGTCGATTGTGTGTCAAAGCCTGGGTGTCTGGAAGTGGGTCCCCATCTCCTCAGCGACGTTGTCAGTCAATCGTTGTTTTCTCCAGTCTTCCTCTCCATGTCCCTCCCTCAAAGGTTCACTGTAAGACTGTTTCAGCAAGACCAAGACCTTTGGATCTTCACCAGGTCCAGTGTGCTGCAGTGTGTCGACCTTGCTCATTGGTGATGTGATCATTCTATCTGTTTAGTTCTTTGCGATAATACATCATTTCCATGGCAAGATTTCTATGTCTTTCATACACACAGGAATACGGAATATTCCAGTCTACTTGTGAGTCTAATCGTCTGCTTCATGGGGATGTTGTCGTCCGTAGAAACATGTTTCAGTCTGGACAGTGCTGATTGGAGCCACACGAACACAGATTAATTCACTACAATAAGATGAATGTTGAGTCTGATGTACTACAGTTATGATTTCCAGCTCCCTGACAGGAACACAGAAAATCTCTCCGTGAAATGGACTCATATAGTAATGAAAGGCATGCTTATTTGTTTAGTTAATTAGTTAGTTAGTTAGGTAGGTAGCTAGTTAGCTAGTTAGGTAGCTAGGTAATATGTCAGTTAGTTATAGATTAGTCAGTTAGTTAGCTAGTTAGTTTTGAAGTTAGTTATAGGTTAATTAATCAATCATTATGTTGCTTTTTTTTTTTACATATGCGTTCACTTTATCTATTTATGTATTTATTCATTTACTTATTTATTTATTCATCTATTTATCTATCTGTCTATTTATTCACCCAAGTTAAAATAAACCACAACCGCATCTTCACGATTGGATTCCATGCTTCTGTCGACCTCTCTCTCTCTCTCTCTTGAACTGAAAGTCAGCAATGAAAAAGCGAATCATCAAAATTGGGGGATGGAAAAGAAAGGGGATGATTTCAATCACACACACAAAAAAAAGATAAATAAAATTCAGTTATATCAAAGAAGATAATACATTTTTGTTTTAAAGAAAAGAAGAAGAAAAATGTAACACATAGCGTGCACCTCTTAATTCCCAGCATCAAAGTTAATTCACTCTGGAGTGGTAAGGAAACAGTTTCTGGTGGCTTTCCTTTCCTTCAGCCTGAAGATTGAACATGAAGGGAGGGTATTTTTCTTCTCGAACATGACGGGAGGTATTTTCTTCTCGATTTGCAGAAGGATGAAGGAAGGGAGAGATAAGGATAATCAAGGAACCCCTCTGCATGTGAATGTTCAGGGGGTCAGTTTTGAAGAGTGGAATCAATGCAACCAAATCTCGGATTTCTGTCGTGGGTGGTTCTGGGTTGAGATAAAAAAAAATCGTTTCCTTCTCAGCATTCATTTCCTTTCCAGTCATCACTTTACTCTCTGTTTCTCTCTTTCTGTTTGTCTCTCTTTCTATTTGTATCTCTTTCTCTCTTTCTCTTTCCCTCTCTCTCTTTATCTTACCTCTCTGACTCTCACTCTTTCTTTCTTTCTGTGTGTCTCTGTCTGTCTGTCTGTCTCCCTGTCTCTCCCCCCCCTCTCTCTCTTTCGCTCTCTTAGTTCGTATTTCCGCCTGTCTATCTCCACAAGTTTTGTTTACTGTTCAAACTGATGCCAGTTTCGTACAGATTGTTTTGAAATCGTACTGCTTCAGATTAGTCGCAAAGGAGCATCATAGGTAATGCTCGTATCTTCGCTGATAAGACCATAGTAGTTCTTACTAACCTACATTCTCAGCTGCCTATAGTTTGTAGGAAGACAAAGCATTTGTTTGCTCTTTTCACATCACAGACATAACATCCTGAAACCTTTGAGGGAAAAGAGGGGACGAAATGGAAACATACAATATAGTCTGATACAAAAAAGCAAATTACTTGAAGCTCAAATCCCAGCCATTTCCTGGATCTCTCACGTCTCTCGAACTGTTCGTCTCTCTCTCTCTCTCTCTCTCTCATATATATATATATATATATATATATATATATATATATATATATATATATATATTTTTTTTTTTTTTTTTTTAAATTTTTAACCACTCAAGAATTAATTAGCCATGATGGCTGGTATCAGAAGTTACACAATATGTGTTATCTCACTGGTATTTTTTTTTTTTTTTTTTTTTTTTTTTTTTGCACATTGTGAGAACTTCTAATGAATCCATTTGGGAGTTTTTAAATCATCCGCCTCTGTCGTTAAATTTCCAAATTTGCTGATGAATCGATTGTTCAACGTTCATATTCCTTTCAGGTAGAGATAGAGAGTCGATAGGAGGAATGGTTGCAAAATGAATATATTGACTTGAGTGACTTTCCTTTTGACTGTGTTTGTTTGATAAGGAAGCTAACGCTGTTATTAAAAAAAAGAAAGAAAGAAAGAAAGAAAGGAAAGAAAAAGGCACTCGTTTTCTTGGGATTATCATGACTGGAAAAAATTGGGGCTATTTCACTGGATGATTTTTGTTATTGTTGGTTTTTCCACCAGGCTGCTAGCAAGAATGTGTGTGTGTGTGTGTGTGTGTGTGTGTGTGTGTGTGTGTGTGTGTGTGTGTGTGTGTGTGTGTGTGTGTGTGTGTGTGTGTGGACACGCATTTAAATGTCACTGGTCCAATAGTGATTTGTTCAGCTCCGTTAATTCATTGCGGGTGAAATGAGGTTTAAAAAACAACAACTACTGTCCTCTCCTTGTTGGTCATTGTAATGATAATCGTAATAATAATGATAATAATCATCATTATCGTCATCATTATCATCAACGTCGTCGCCATCACCTTCGTCATAACCGTAGTCATATAGAATGTATGATTTGTATAATATAATACAGAATATCATAACCGGCGAACTTTAACCTTGAAGTTACAGGGATTTTTTTTAAATAAAGAGAGTGCATCAGATCATACATAATCAGGCTTGTCTTCTTCTTTTTTTCTGTGTTTATTCCCCCCACCCCACCCCCCCACCCTTTTTTTTTTTTTTGCTCATCCCCCCCTCCCCACCCCCACATGTTCTTTGGTGTTTGAAATCAATCAGTCGATTCGGTTATACGTTTTGGTGGGGGTGCTCGTTGTCTATATCGAATGAACTGCCATACAAAAATAACAAAACATACAGCTTTGAATAAACAATAATTATTTCTTTTTTTCTTTTTCTTTTTTTCTTTTTTTTTTTCCTTTTTTTGTTTTTTGTTTGTTGTACAGTGGTAATCAGAACGCTGGAGGAACGTTGTAGTATGAATAACTACAGGTGTGGTAGAGGTCAAAGTCCGGAAGTATAAATGAGACGTGGCCCCCACTGATGTCATTAATCAGAAGCAGGGAA
>NC_134880.1:14794852-14807352 GCF_041734735.1 Babylonia areolata | reverse complement strand
ATGGCTGAAGTAACACTCTCGGTCATGCTTCGCTGATCGTCAGTGATGCAGGAGAGAGAAAACAGATTACTGGCGCTTTGTTCTGCCAAGCGCTGCCGGCGACCCCTTTCCTGTAAAACAAAGCGGGATGACCGTAGGTGGTGGTGGTAGTAGTAGTGGTGGTGGTGGTGGTAGTTGGTAGTGGTGGTGGTAGTGGTGGCGGTGAGGATTGTAGGTGGTGGTGGTGGTTGTGGTGGTGGTAGGTGGAAGTGGTGGTGGTAGTGGTGGTGATAGTGGTGGTAGATGGAAGCGGTGGTGGTAGTGGTGGTGATAGTGGTGGTGGTAGTGGTGGTGATAGTGGTGGTAGGTGGAAGTGGTGGTAGTAGGTGGTTGTGGTGGTATTACCATCTATTTCAGATCTTCGGCTGTAACCCAAGCACATGTATTATCATCTATATACAATCTTCAGTTGTAACCCAAACACATGTATTATCACCTGTTTCAGATCTTCAGTTGTCACACAAACACATGTATCATCCTCTATATCCGATCTTCAGTTGTAACCCAAACACATGTATTATCCTCTATTTCAGATCTTCAGTTGTAACCCAAACACATGTATTATCCTCTATTTCAGATCTTCAGTTGTAACCCAAACACTTATTATTCCATGTAACCCACACTCATGTATTATCATCTGTTTCAGATCTTCAGTTGTAACCCAAACACATGTATTATCATCTATTTCAGATATTCAGTTTAACCCAAACAAATGTATTATCATCTCTATCAGATCTTCAGCTGTAACCCAAACACATGTATTATCCTCTATTTCAGATATTCAGTTTAACCCAAACACATGTGGTATCATCTATATCAGATATTCAGTTGTAACCCACACATATATACTATCATCTATCATGTCTTCAGTTGTAACTCAAACACATGTGTTATCATCTATATCAGATCTCCAGTTGTCACCCAAACACATGTGTTATCCTCTGTTTCAGATATTCATTTGTAACCCAAACATATGTATTATCATCTATATACGATCTTCAGTTGTAACCCAAGCACATGTATTATCATCTGTATACGATCTGCAGTTGTAACTCAAACACATGTATTATGTCTATCATGACTTCAATTGCAACCCAAACACATGTATTATCATCTGTATTCAAGTTGTGGTGAACAATCATTATTACACTTGCTAATTTTGTGATCTCTAGATCCTCGGAGTCTCACCATCTTCTTAAGGTTCAACACAGACAGGGATTACGAATCGCCTCGTCAATAGTAGTTGAAGATCACGGATGCTGATTCAGCTTGCTTCTGTGAGGACAGGGATGATTTTACCTACGAAGAAATCGATGTATTCGCTATCACTTTCTTGCATTTAGTATCATCGTCATCGTTATTGCCACCACCAACATCATCATCATCATCAATGTGACGTAGATGTTTACAATTGTGTGGAAATTTGTGCTGGTTAGTTCAAAGGATGGAATAGAATAATTGTCACCATTGTCACGACCATCACAGTCATTATAATCATAATCCAGGATCATGATCACCATGGTAATTGCTTTTGTTCTCAACGTTGTTATTCTACCCCTCTTTTTCATTACCACCATCCTTCTCCTGCCCTCCCACTTTCTCCTCCTCTTCCTCCGCCTCCGCCTCCTCCTTCTCCCCTTCTCCTTCTTCCCCCGTCAGGTCACCCGCCTCACCATCAACATTTTCGATAACAAATTGCCATCGTAAGAAAAATATAGAACGCAAGCAAAACGTTTTCAGAAATCAGAATAAGCTTCCCACGAACAGTAGTTCAGCGCAGTTCCCTAAAGGTGCAGATAATTGCAGCGAACGTGGAATGTTGAACCTGCAGGCTCTTGGTTACTCTTTGTTGTCTTTGGGCCTGATGAGCTTAAATCACTCAGATGACCCAATATTCGTCTCATAATCTTAACAGCACACGCAAACGATGTTCCCTTTAACCATGTGATATTGTGCACTGCACTCTCAACACTGCACGGTCAAGATGCCACGTTTCATTTGCTGAAAGTTTTCATTTACTCGCAATCTAAGTTGGGTCTGAGACTGGTTCTTCTAAAGCTCGCTGATGTCCAAACGATGTGGTTTCACTGTATAATTTACTGACTGATGCAGAACGGGGGTGCAGGGACTGGTTAGATTAATGGAGTGAGCTGATTGTTTTGGACGATCTTCCTAGAGCCAGATTCTCCTCAGACGGTCAGATCAGTGGCACCAAACATCAGTGGTAAATATTGTCAGTGTCGACCGTAGGTTACCAAACATCAGAGGTAAATGTTGTCAGTGTCGACGGTAGGTTACTTTGAGGTTTGGTATCTGAATACCTCTAGCTCTGCCTTGGACAGACAGATAAATATTTGATGTAGGATGGGGGTGTTTTTCCGAGACGTATTCTTGGGGTAGGTTGATGTGTGCATTTAATCTAGGAAAATGATTATGTTATGCAGAAGGATATCTTATAAACATTTTTCTCTCCTCTCTCCCTGTCTCTTCTTCTGTTCTTCTCTCTCTCTCTCTCTCTCTCTCTCTCTCTCTCTCTCTCTCTCTCTCTCTCTCTCTCTCTCTCTCTCTCTCTCTCCTCTCCCCCCCCCCCTGTCTCATTTTATCACGCCCTTTCTCTAATTCAGTAATTTGCCCTCTGTAGTGGGCTTATGATTCCTGATTTGACCTTGTTTTCTTTTGTGTTTGTTTCTTATACCATTTGCATTTTAAAGACCACGACCCCATATTACCGTGAGATCGAACGACAGGTGAAGATTGAAAAAAAGGGAGAAACAGGGCGACCAGCAGATACATGTATCTTCATCCTTTTTCACTTCACCCTGTTTCTCCTCCTCTTCACAATCATTGTCATGATAATGGTCATGGTCGTCATTATCATGATCATCACCAGTTATCATCATTAATGCCACGGCCCTCGGAACAGCAATGTAGGTATGTGTGCACGTTTAGTGTTAGTGCTTGCAGTGGAAGTGAAGTGTTAAATCTCAGAGATCTGAACACTTCACTTGCATTGCCTGTTTCTGCCGATGTTAACTACTGAGTCACACTGATGACATGACTCGTCTCCGGCATCTTGACAGCAAACCCAAACAACGAAGACTTCTGATGAAGTTACAGTAACTCCAGCATTCTTCCCATGCCACACAGTCAGAAAGCCGCGTGTCATCAGGTGGGAAGTTGTATCCACATGTTCTGAACAGCTTACTCTTCACTGGCATCTGGCGTTTGCTGGCTTTGAACACGATGATCACCAAGTCACGCAGATGACTCATCACGTCTCAAGATCTTATCAAAAAACCCAAACAGCACTCCTCTTTAACGAAATGGCAATGCACACGGTAACTTCAGCATTCTACTTGTCTGGACACTTCATGAATCTGCGCTTCATTACTCGAAAATTCTCCTCAGTGAACATGCCATCATGCTCTTAGAATGATATGTGGGCGGGTTTGTAGGACTGGCTGATGTCTAAACAATGTAGTTTCACTCTATGATATCACGGACTGATGCAGGAAGAGGGTAGAGGGAGGGACTGGCTAGATTCTTGGAGGGACACGAGTGTTGTATTTGATCTGCCTGTCTCGTCAAACTCCAGATGAGTGGCACCGGACCACAAAGGTAAATAGTGCAAGTGTCGGTTGTTGATTGCAATGGAATTCGGTATCTGCAGAGATCGGAGACCTCTTCTCCTTGGACTGTCAGGGAACTGTGCAATGTAGGATGGTGGTGTTTTCCTAGACGTTGTACTTCTGGTGGGGATGTGTACGTTTCGTGATTGATTGTAATTGCTTTCGGTATCACATGTTCCAGAGAACGAAATGTGCAGACGTATATATATTTTGTTACGAACGTTTTTAATCTACTTTTCCCTTAGTCTGTCTGTCTAGCTATCAGTTTGTCAGGCTCTCTCTCTCTCTCTCTCTCTCTCTCTCTCTCTCTCTCTCTCTCTCTCTCTCTCTCTCTCTCTCTCTCTCTCTGTGTGTGTGTGTGTGTGTGTGTGTGTGTGTGTGTGTGTGTGTGTGTGTGTGTGCGTGTGTGCGTGTGTGTGTTACTCGCTTCCGTTCCGTACAGATGTGAGCGATGTTGTGTCTCTCAGTTTGACGCTGTGTTATACTCGTACATTATACATGTATTAAGTATTCAGTATAACTATATTTATATGCTTACATGTTTGTGTGTCTCTTAGAACAACGGCAGATGTGTAAGTCGGCCAAAGTGCTAATATCTTCACCGTTGGAAAATAAAGATTCATTCATTCATTCATTCATTCTCTCTCTCTTCCCCCTCTCTCTGTCTTCCCCGTCTCTCTTTCTCTCTCTCTCTATCAGTCTTCCTCCCTCCCTCCATTGTCACCGTACATTCTCTTTTCAAGGAATAAACGAAACGTTAAACTCCATCCCCAGCGACCTGCTCCTGTTAGCAATCAGTCCGTCAATCAGTCATTCAGCTGGTCAGTCTACAGTTCGATCGATCAAACAGTCAGTCAGTCACTCGCTCTCTAACCTACTACTCGCTCACTCACTCAATCAATCAATCAGTAATCAGCAAATCGAAGCAACTCTAGAACATCCATCCAGACAATAGCCATTCATCAGTAGGTTTTTTCTCCTTTCATTAACAAATAAGGTTTGAATCTCTCTCCTTTTTTGTATGTTTGTTTAATTACATGTTTAAGAGTAACTTGTTTGTTTGTTTTGTTGTTGTTGTTTTTTTCTTGTTTTTGTTTGTTTACTTGCTTTGAAACATGCCACCAACCAACCTGATGCATTGTAACAAACATTTGACAATGAACCACATCAGCTTTGCTGTTAAAAAAAAAGAAAGAAAAAAAAAGACCCTCACTGGTCAAAGTTTTGCCTTTGAGAACATTTTTTTTTTTTTCTTTTTTTTTACGAATTTTTTTTTTCTCTATTCTTAAACGTCGCCATGTTGGGTTTGTTTTTGTTTTTTTGTTGTTGTTGTTTTTTTGGTGGGGGGGTTGGGGGGGGGGAGGCGAGTGGGGGGTGGGGGGGGGGGGGAATCGTGCTGGGAGGCCGACATTAGCTGAGTCCTAGACACACACACACACACAGGAGGAACACTATCCAATCATCAGCACGGGACAATGCCTGCCTTCAAAGACATGGCGCCCACGGCCAGTCTCTGTCTGTGTTTGTGTTACAAAAGAAAATGGCGGGCCGGCAGGCAGGGAGGAAGGAACGAAGGAAGCAAGGAAGGTCGGGAATGTAATGTAATAATGTGACACCATTTATTTCTTTCGGGGGGAGCACCGTTTATTTCTGTCGGGGAGCAATTTTGTGAGAGGTGAAGAAAAGACAGTGGCCCGAAGCATTTCACGCTACAGTTGATCCCCGTGTCCAAATCAAATCGTCGCCATTCTTGTCACCAGCGATAAAGCAACAGCCTAGCAAAAAACAAACCACCACAAAAAAGCAATAACAATAAACAAAAAAAACTCCCATGAATGCATCAGTGAAATGAAATAAAGATGAAATGAATTGGAAAAAAAAAAGTTTTAGATAACATAAAATGGAATGAAAAAAAAAGGAGAAAAAAACAACAAAAAAACCCAATATAATATACAACGGAAAAGGAAGTACAAAACATTGTGACCGCTTGAAACGATGAAGACGATGAATACTTTCTTCCCCATATTCATCAATGCGGTTTTTGTTGTTGTTGTTGTTGTTGTTTTGAATGCAAATTCTGACAGGTGCCTGAGGTAGGATTCTATGCTGTCAACAATTTACGGCAATAATGCTCCCTGTCTGTTTAAACTGAGCCACTGGAACATTGCGTCAGGTGTTGCAAGATACTGGTCTGGCTTTTTCATTTGTTCCTTGATATCATCGGAAAACAACAACAACAACAACAACAACAGTAAAACATTATCTGCATGAAAATTCCTATCTTACTCTTTGTTGTTGTTGTTTTTGGTGGTGGTGGTGGTGGTGGTGGTGAAGGGAAAAGAGAGATGGGTGGGCAGGCAGAGAGAGAGAGAGAGAGAGAGAGAGAGAGAGAGAGAGAGAGAGAGAGAGAATAACGATGAAAAACGGTGACGACTTTCTTTATTGACGGACGTTGAATAAGCATGCAGGATTCTTTACATCCAGCCCTCATGACAAAAAGGAAAAGACCAATCCAAAATAATCAGATACATACATGTATATATATATATATATATGTGTGTGTGTGTGTGTGTGTGTGTGTGTGTGTGTGTGTGTGTGTGAAGAGGAGACAGACAGACAGATAGATAGATGGATAGATAGATAGGTAGATAGATAGAGAGAGATAGATAGATAGATAGATAGAGAGAGAGAGAGAGAGAGAGAGAGAGAGAGAGAGAGAGAGAGAGAGAGAGAGAGAGAGAGATGTAACAGAGAGAGACACAAAGTGAGTTCATTCTTAACTGACATCGATACGGTTATTCCTTCTCAACATTGAAATTCAACCCCAGCCAAAAAAACAAAACAAAACAAAAAACAACAACCAAAAAACAAACAAAAGAAAATATGACGGGGATGAATACTTTTCGACCATTACTATTTTTCCTGCTCGCCTGAAGTCGAACGCCATCACCAACAGTAAATATAATATATCATTATGCTGATGATGTACAGGAAATTTTGTGCTTATTTCAGATTCCATCGTGGTTCTTGCACCATGAGCTTTCCCCGTCTGCTTTGTATACATGTGTACCGTGGACAACCTGAGTGCGAAAGGTAGAACTGCATCAATGTTCCGATTCCACGCTGCGAGATGAAGGATGAATAGCAGAGAAAGAAGCATTCAAGGCGGTGTCTTTGGCCATGTGGACGGCAACTGTAAGCAAACCAAACAGAAACAAGAACGTTCTGCACAGAACATTCCTGTCCTCTGAACGCCCTCACCCCCCCCCCCCCCACACACACACACACACACATACACACACCCCCCCCTCCACACTCACCAGCCTCCTCACTCCCCCCCCCCCCCCCCCCCCCGTCTTCAAAGACCTGGGCTGGTATGGTGCTGCGATCTTAGCAGCATGAAGTTTATTTTGTGTTCAGAATTTGCCCAAGTCCGTGGAATCAACGGTAGACGAAGGACAACATGAAAAAAAAAAAAAAAAAAAAAAAAAAAAGCTTAGCGATGCTACGATCATTCACACGTACTAGCCCAGGCCCTTCTAACGTTGATGTACGTGTGTGTCCGGGACATATTTCCTATCCAATATATTTTCTCAAATGAAATGTTTGTTTTCTGAAGTGGTTACTCATGCAAACTATGGGACATGAAGATCTAGCGGGAAGACGAACCATAGTACTTCTTGTCATTTCAAACATCGTCACAGTTTTCGCCTGGACAAAACAACAGTTTCAGTTTCAGTATCAGTAGCTCAAGGAGACATCACTGCGTTCGGACAAATCCATATTCGCTACACCACATCTGCCAAGCAGACGCCTGACCAGCAGCGTAACCCAACGCGCTTTGTCAGGCCTTGAATAAAAAGACCATTTGGAGAAAAAAACAAAAAAAACATATCTGTGCGTCGTTTATGCATGTGAGTGCATGAGAACTGAGAGAGAAATAGAGAGACAGACAGACAGACAGACAGAGATAGACATACAGGTAGACGAAGGAAGGATGAGAGAGAGAAAAAAAACAAAGAGGCATAAAGGACACACACACACACACACACACACACACACACACACACACACACACACACACACACACACACACACACACACACACACACACGTGTGTGTGTGTGTGTGTGTGTGTGTGTGTGTGTGTGTGTTCTTCTTCTTCCACTCAGGACTGCCAGTCAATACTGCTAACGATACGTGTAGAGTTCAGTGAAGACAGTAAGGACACGGCCCGTAATTCAGCCCCCGCCCAGGGGTAGGCGCGGCTTGAGGAACCTGCTATGTAATCGGAAACTTGGACGACTCTGCAGGGAAGCTCCAATGGGAAGTAAATCAATACACGTTGGAATTATCGTCCTTGATTCTCCATGACTCAGGTCAGCCCATCCGAAGTGAAGTTTGATGAGAAGGAAAGGACTATTGCAGCAGGAAGGGAGAAGAAGGAGGCTGCTTAGTAGATAGAAGAGGGGGAAAAGAAACGGGAGGAAGAGGAGGAGGTGGAGGAGGAGGAGGAGAAGAAGAAGAAGAAGAAGAAGAAGAACGCGGTTGATAGCAGATGGATGAAGAAGATCAAGAAAAGGGAATTGCGTATGATCGAATGAGTGAGTCGACTGACAAAATGCAAGAAGTAGTAAAAGGCTGAGCTAGTACTGAGTTTGCGTTTTCCAGCTCTCTCTCTCTCTTACCCCCCTCCCTCCCCCCCCCTCTCTCTCTCTCTCTCTTTTGGGGACGGGGTAGGGGGGGGGGGGTCTCCATATGTCTACCATCATTTCACCAAATCACGTTTTTCATATTCAGTGATGTGACTGGAAAAATGTGTATATAGATTGCACAACGAATTGTCAGGAAACCAGAACCACAACAAAACTATTAAGCAACGGCATAGTAGTCGTGTTGATGGTCTAGGTCTAGTCTCAGCGATAATAACTCTATGAATATTCAGATTTTGTCATTCAAGAGGCGGGGTTTTCTACAAGACAGCTTTCACCTTTCCACCACCGATAGCATCATAGACTTGGAAAATGGTTATTCGCTATTTCTTCTTTTTTTCAGAAAAAAACAAAAAAAAACAAAAAAACTGATGTCTAGAGAAACGTGCCGATAAGGAAAGAAGACAGGACTTAGCGAGGTTATTGGCAAAGAGCTGGCAATTTTGTTTGGGCTTCCGATGTCTACTGTCACAAGACCCTATTTGGACAATACGTCAGTTTCAGCAGATTTGAGATAAATAGTGAATGCCAGTCATCGGTTACCCAGCAGGAGTTTCGGACCTGTTTCAGTTTCAGTAGCTCAAGGAGGCGTCACTTCACCTTCACCTTCACCTCTCCCGTAGTCTGGGTTCAGACCGTTGGGGCACCGCTGCTGACCTGGCCACCACCCCTCTCCACTCTTCACGGTTTTCTGATTTCCTCAGGGCGTCACCGAGCGTCAAGCCTGTCCACCCCCGGATGTTGTCTTCCCATCTCTTCTTCTGCCGTCCTCTCCTTCTGCCTCCTTGTACGGTGCCTTGCAGGAACGTTTTGGCAAGACCAGATGATCGGGAGATGTGTCCATACCACCTAAGTTTGCGTTTTTTCACTATGGACAGAAGGTCTTCGTAGGGTCCAATACTTTGCTTGATTCTGTTCTTCACTTCCGTGTTAGTGATGTGGTCTCTGTAGGAGATGCCAAGTAGTCTACGAAAGCATCTCATCTCGACAGCTTGGATTCTTCTCTCGATGTCTGCAGTCAGGGTCCAAGTCTCGCAGGCGTAGAGCAATATTGATATAACCAGGGAACGCATCAGTCTGATTTTTGAGCTGAGAGCGATGTTTTTGTTGTTCCAGATGGTGTTCAGCTTGTTGAGTGCCATTGTTGTTTGGGCAATTCTCGAGAGTACTTCTGGTTTAGATCCTTCATCTGACACGATTGCTCCCAGATATTTGAAGCTGTGGACTGTTTTAAGCTTTTCGTCGTTGACTTTGATGTCAATGCTGATGCCGTTGGTGTTGTTAGTCATCAGTTTGGTTTTCTCCGCACTGATTTGCATTCCATACGATGTGGAGGCTTTGTCTAGATGTTTGACCAGGCTTGCCAGTTCTTCTTCTTTTCCAGCCAGTCCATCAATGTCGTCGGCAAAACGTAGGTTTGTGATTGTTCTGCCGCCTATGCTGACTGTTCCTACATGCTCTTCCAGTGCGTCAGTCATTATTCTTTCTAAGAAGATGTTGAAGAGTGTTGGGGAGAGTAGACAGCCTTGTCTCACTCCGACTGTGGTTCTGAACCAGTCCCCGATGCTATTGTTGAGGTAGACGGCGCTGGTGGCTTTGTCATAGAGGTGCTGTATCAGTCTGATCAGGTTGGCGTTGATGTTGTACAGATTCATGGTAGCCCACAAAGCTGCATGCCAGACCCTGTCAAATGCCTTCTTAAAATCAATGAAGACGTGGTAGAGGTCTTGTTGGTGTTGATGGTACCTCTCACATAGCAACCTCAAGTTGAAGATTTGTTCAGTTGTGCTCCTTCCTGGTCTGAAACCTGCCTGTTCTTCAGCAATGATGTTTTCTGCTTGTGGTTTCAGTCTGTTAAGCAGGATCTTCAACATGACTTTGCTGGGATGACTAATCAGGCTGATGGTGCGGTAGTTTTGACACTGCTGGAGATTGCCCTTTTTGGGGAGGGTGATGATCAGTGATTGTGTCCACGGTGTGGGCCATTCCCCTGTTTGCCAGATCTTGTTGCAGATTTTCATTAGCACAACTATCATAACTTCACCCCCTGCTTGGACCAGTTCTGATGGGATGTTGTCCACTCCTGCCGATTTCCCTTTTTTCAGCGATGCTATTGCTGCCTCTATTTCTTCACGGAGTATGGGGTGATTACTGTTATCAGTGGCTGGTGGAACATTCAGTATTGCTGGATCACCTATGGTCTGTATGTTGTATAGCTCTGAGCAGTATTCTGTCCATCGCTTTAGGATGTCTTGTTCTTCTGTTAGACATTTTCCATCCTTGGTCTGGATGTTGGACATAGTTCTACCTTGCCTTGTGTTGGTAAGTTCTTTCACAACTTGGTAGGCTTTCTTGCTGTTGTTTCTTGTCAGGTTTTCCTCTATGTCCTGGCATTTTCCTTCAATCCAATTCTCCCTTGCCTTCTTCATGCTTCTCTTGATTTCGGTGTTAACTGCTTTGTACTGTTTTGCCCCTTCTTCTTCATTCTTTTTCTTTTTCAGGTCTCTACGTTTGTCACACAGCTGTAGGATGTCGTCCGTGACCCAGGGCTTCTTTTTGATGCGTTGTTTTCCAAGAGTTGTTTGGGCTGTTTCAGTTACAGCTGCGTTGAAGTCACTTACGAGTGTATCCAGGTCGGCGTCATCTGCATCGAGAGTGATGAGTGGCGCGAATTTCCCACCAATCATGGCTTGGAATGCCTCTTGTACTTCAGGATCTTTCAATTTTTCCAGGTCGAACTTCAGTCTTGAGAAGCTTTGTTTCCTTGTTTTCTTCAGTTGGAGTTTGAAGGTCATCATTACCAAGTCGTGGTCACTTGCAATGTCAGCTCCTGGGAAACTTCTTGTCTTGGCAATGTTCACGCTAGACTGGAAACGCTTCTTTACCATGATGTAGTCTATTTGGTTGTGGTGATCTCCTCCAGGGCTGTGCCATGTCCATCTTCTGGATGCTTTGTGTGGTCCAAATGTGTTTGTTATCTTCAGGTTGTTGAAGCAGGCAAATTCCAGGAGTCTCAAGCCTCTTTCATTTGTAGCGTTGTTACCATATCGTCCACATGTGCCCTTCCAGGTGTTGTAGGAGTCTTCTCCGATCTTGGCGTTCCAGTCACCTTGTACTACTATGATGTCTTTCTTTGGTGTCTGATCAAGGGTTTCTTGTAGTTGTTCGTAGAACTCCTCAACTTCATCATCGCTGTGATCAGATGTTGGAGCATATGCTTGTATGATGGTGATGTTGAATGGGGATGCCCTCAGGCGGATGGTAGTGAGCCTGCTGGATATTGGTCGGCAGCCCATGACAGTGTTAACAATGTCTTTGTGGATCAGGAACCCTACTCCATGTTCGTGTTTGTCCTCTCTACCACTGTAAAATAGTCTGTGGCCTTCAAGTGTGGGTATTTCACCGATGTTTTTCCATCGTGTTTCACAGAGTCCTAGGATGTGCCAGCGATATTTGTTCATTGCATGTGTCAGTTCTTCCAATTTTCCTGGCGTCCTTAGTGTTCTGACATTCCACGTGCCAATAGAGATGTTGTTCCTGGCCCGGAGCTTGTTGTTGTGTGGTCCACCAGTAGCACATTTGTCACCTCCACCCTGGTTTGCAATGGAAGGCGCGGTCCTTGTTGACCCGGGTGACGACCGAGCCGGTATGGGTTGAGTAGTGGTCGTCATTCATGCGGTGAGTCTTGGGCAGAAAAGCATGGCGGAGCCCATCCCTCTCCATGCGTCACTGCGTTCGGACAAATCCATATACGCTACACCACATCTGCCAAGCAGATGCCTGACCAGCAGCGTAACCCAACGCGCTTAGTCAGGCCTTGAGAAAAAAAAATATATATATATATAGATAGATAGATAAGCTTACATAAATAAATAAATAAATAATAATTATGATATAAGAAAAAGGTAGTAGTAATGAAAATAATAATAAAATAATAATAATAATAATAAATAATAATAATAATAATAATAATGATAATAATAATAATAATAATAATGATAATAATAATAATACTAATACTTAAATAAATAAATAGATAAGACAACAATGATGATAAATAAGCAAATAAATGTAAAACATGAAGACACACATTCACACATACACCCACACATGCATAACA
>NC_134880.1:14782352-14784852 GCF_041734735.1 Babylonia areolata | reverse complement strand
CATTTTAACATATAGAATAGCTGTTTGGTTTTCATTCTGAAGGAACTGTTTTCGGGTTTAATATACATAAGAACTGTTTTGGTTTTCCATTCTGAAGGGATTTTATATATATATGAGATGTTTGTTTCTTTTTCCATTATGAAAGACCTGAAACTGAGCAACAAATTGGATTCGTCTCCAAAAAGCACCCCCGAAAACGGAGTATGGCTGCCTACATGACGGGGTAAAAACGGCCATACACGTAAAAGCCCACTCGCGTATATACGAGTGAACGTGGGAGTTGAAGCCCACGAACGCAGAAGAAGAAGAAGAAGAAGTCCCCCAAAAGTAAAGCAAATTAAATACTTCTGCCCGTTTTGGTGTGTGGTTGATACAACACCGTTAAGCATTTACCACGTTGAATCGCGACTTCAGTTCAGCAACATAAACCGAGACCAGCATAAGTCATTGAAAATAAATAATAATATGTTAATCGTTAAAGAAAATAGAATTGAAGAAAAGAACAAAACAAAGCAGGATATCATGGTTGTATATATGTGTGTGTGTGTGTGGGGGGGGGGGGGGGGGGGGGGGTTCCTATTGGATATTTGGAGATCATGAAGTATTATTGAGCAATGTAACAACATAATTGATATCTCCACTTTCCTTTTTTTTTTTTCTTTTTCTTTTTTTTTTTTTGCTTTTTCTTGTTTTTTCCTTTCTCTTCTGACGACTCAAAGCACAGACAAGGTAGAACCTATCCTCGTTTTCAATTCACCGTATTTTTTTTTTTCTTCTTCATTTGAGAAATGGAATGCAACTGAAGCTCAGTCAGTGAGTAACTGAGATCGAAATGATATAGAACTTGTTGTGGCACAGAGCCGATGGCCGCGTCGTATCACTCACCTCCAGACATCTTCCACTCAGACTGCCCTTTAAACACGTTTCATTCAAACTTTTAATGACTGCACCTCTCACACCCAACCTCCGCCCCCACCCTCACCTCACGCACACGTCCCCCACCACCACAACCCTTTTTATGTACCCCCCCCTCCCCCCACCCACCTACACCATGCCCGCTTCCGAGTTCCGGCGAAGTCTTTGATCTTGTAAAAAACACGACCTACATGGCCACCTCTCTTTCATCGCTGCAGGGGGGACATGCACTAAGCAAGAGAAACGGACAGACCCTGTTTCCGTTCATGTTTCAAGGTGGCGACGTTTAATTCAATTCAATTCAATTCAAAAACACTTTATTAATCCACATGGAAATTAACGTGTGCAATCGCAGGCTCGTTGTAGACACCAACATAAAAATGAACACACACACACACACACACACACACACACACACACACACACACACACACACACACACACACACTGTCTTTTTTTTTTTTTTTTTTTTTGCTTTGCTTTGAGCTGGCATGATTGCACGCAAGATATCACACCATGATAAAATTCTAACACGAAGATTTTTGTGTTATTTTACCAATTCTTCAAAGCACATTCAGTTTATCAGAAGAACTCTAAATTGAAGCCTCGAATGTTTCAAAATGTCACGTTTTATATCGTCATTTGAAAAGGACGTCTCTCTCTCTCTCTCTCTCTCTCTCTCTCTCTCTCTCTCTCTCTCTCTCTCTCTCTCTGTGCCAATCTTTACTGCCACTGAATTGAACCTAATTGTGCTGGTGGAAATCGCATGATTAGGAGATGATTCAGTTCATAAGAAATTGTTTATTTACTTATTTATCTATTTAGTTAGTTAGTGATTTAGTTAGTTATATTTTTCGTTCTTTCTTTCTTTCTTCATTAATTTATTCATGAATAATAACAACAACAACAACAACCAACGACAATAACAATAACAAGAAACACACACACACACACACACACACACACACACACACACACGCACGCACGCACGCACGCACGCACGCACGCACGCACACACACACACACACACACACACACACGCACACACACACTCTCTCTCTCTACCCCTTTTGTCGTTTTGTAACCCCCACCCCAAACCCTTCTTGCTTATGGCCAGAAAATGGTTGTCTCTTCACTTCCCTCGTCTGTTTATTTATTTACTCATTCATTTGTTTGTTTATTTACCTATCATTCATTCATTCATTCATCCATTCTTTCATTCATTTATTCATCTATTTATATATTTATTTATTCATTTATCTATTTGCTTATTCATTGATTTGATTATTTATCTATTTATTTGTTTATTTATTATTCATTTATTTATTTATTCACATACGCAATTATCCACTGATTCTTTTCTTTTTTTTTTCCTTTTTCTTTCTTAAATCTATATATGTATTCACTTATCTATAATGTATTTTTTAAACGAACTCATCGCCATTTTTTTTTTTTTTTTTTTTTTTTTTTTTTTTTTTTTTTTAGCAAAACAAATGGTGCGTCGTCAATTTCTTCCACACACATTGTTGCAAGTTTCCTCATATTTCAATAATGTCTCTCTGCTAGGAATTATATCAGCGAATAC
>NC_134880.1:14769852-14772352 GCF_041734735.1 Babylonia areolata | reverse complement strand
TGTGTGTGTGTGTGAAACTTTAACAAATTCATTTTCTTTGGAAATACTTTGTCTGCCAATGCCAAAATTTAATTCGGATTAAACAAAGTAGGAAAATCTCTTTACAGTCATACCAATCATAGGTTTAAGTCTTCCGGATTACGCCGCATTTCCGGATCATTAACGGTTTGTTTCGTTGAGCTCAATCTGGATCCAAACATTCCATATTCCCGCTTCCCAGTTACCAGAACATAAGCTATGTTTAGTTAGGAGACGGCATGACATCGTTTTTTTCTTGTTCTCAATTAAAACGAAAAGGGATACAAATTATGGACAGAACACAAACAGTGACACTAACAACACCATCTACATGTTTCATGCATATGAATATTCTAAAGTGGATATTGAAATAACTGGAGCGAACATAAGAGAAACATTGATTTGAACGTTTCTTTTAGTTTTGGTCAGTCTGTTGTGGACTGGTTTGTGCAGATGCATGTTGCGGTGTGCCTGAGGCGATGTCAACATCTCCTTTACCGCTGAATCAAAATAATGTTGTAAATATATATCAAGAATACGTGATTGGAATTGACGTCAGATGCGTCTTAGCGTTGTGGATACTTTTTTTTTTTTTAACAGAACATCCTTACTTCAATCCCGCTAGCAAGTATGTTTTTTTTCTGATTTATTTTTCCCAAAAAACATAATTAGTATTTAATACATAACACATTTCGACTTTTTTTTTTTTTTTTTTTTTTCCTCATGATTCCTTTACTGGATACAGTGTGTGTCACAAGTGAGTCTTGAACTCTTGCCTCTCTTGTCATAGTTATGTTCCTCACCGTCTAACTTTCTCTTGTAGTTAGTTTATGTTGACACACGGTCATGTTTAAACTACACACGTGTAGGGTG
This sequence comes from Babylonia areolata, assembly GCF_041734735.1. Classification (NCBI taxonomy): domain Eukaryota; kingdom Metazoa; phylum Mollusca; class Gastropoda; order Neogastropoda; family Buccinidae; genus Babylonia; species Babylonia areolata. Next base: position 14,771,461 of record NC_134880.1, on the reverse strand, counting down.
CATGGGAGACATGGCGTTGATATATTGACTGGTCCATTATAATAGAGTGACACGTATTATCAATGCTGCAACTAAACTGGATCTAGAATTTCGCGTTGTTATTGCTGTTGTTGTTTTTGTATTACTACTACTACTACTACTACTACTACTACTACTACTACTACTACTACTACTACTACTACTACTACTACTTCGTCGTCGTCATCGTTGTCGTCGTCTTCTCCTTCTTCTCTTGTAGCTTAAGTTAGAAAGAATGAGAATAATTGGCAGAATCATGATTCATGATTCGTTTCTCATGCTATGCTCCTCTCAAAAATGAACCCCTTCCGCCACCCTTACCCCGGTTTTTTTTTTATTTTTTTTATTTTTTTTTTATTTTTTTTTTTTTTAGTCTATTTCAAAAAAAAAAAAAAAAAAAAAAAAAAAAAAAAATCTTTGAAACGACAAATCGCTTTTGCAAGAAAACGAAGAAACGAAACATGATGTTCTCCAATTCATGTTACATGCCAATCCACAAGAGCAGTGCAACGGAGCGGTCAGGGAAATGTGAAGCAACGATAGGACTGAAAGGCTGCTCCGCTTTCTTCTTCTGTCCACGCAAATGCTCCCCACTTTTTTTGTTCTTTTTTTTTCTTTTTTTTTCTTTCTGTCCTGTCCCTTCCTCCTCATACTCTATGCCTTCTTCCTTCCTACTCATCCACGAATCTCTTTCTGCTTCTTCTTCTTTTTTTTTCTTCTTCTTCTTCTTGCTTCAATCTAAATGTTAAAACGTGCCACCTCCCACTGTCCAGAGACCTATCATTCTCGTGTCTCGTCTCCAGTAAGGTGGCTTCATACTTAATCTACGTCTTCTTCTTCTTCTAAACCTGCTGCTCGAAAATAAAAGAAGGAGAAGAAGAAGAAAGAGGAAAATGGGAGCTTGGAGGAAGTGATGGGTAGAGGGTAGTGTGAGGACAGAGATATGTTTGATTTAAAATGAATAATGTTCTCTCATCATCTCATTTTACCATAGTGTGCCTCATTCTTCACCCGCCCCTCCTTCTATTTCTTCTTTTCTTCTTCTTCTTCTTCTTCTTCTTCTTCTTCTTCTTCTTCTTCTTCTTCTTCTTCTTCTTCTTCTTCTTCTTCTTCTTCTTCTTCTTCTTCTTCTTTTTGCTGATTCTCTTACTTATCTCCTCAATCTTTGTCAATCCAAAAATCATTTTCCAAAGGAGTTTAAACATACAAAAATCACTCCACTGCATAAAAAAGGTGATGTTAATGATGTCAATAATTATAGACCAGTCTCATTGCTGTCTTGTCTCTAAAGTTCCAGAACGTCATGTACAACTTTGTCTTACATCCTTTATTGAAAAATATCAGCTTCTATATACCAGTCAATTAGGATTTAGACAACACCATTCTTGTGAGACCGCTTTATGTAGAACAACTGATTCATGGCTGCGTGATATCAATAACAGCAAGGCGGTTGGAGTGGTATACTTTGATTTCACAAAAGCGTTTGACTTAATCAATCACGAAATATTGCTTCAATAATTGAAATGTTATGGTATTGACGATAACTGCTTATTGTTTCTCAGGTCTTACCTAGAAAACCGTATTCAATCTG
>NC_134880.1:14754852-14764852 GCF_041734735.1 Babylonia areolata | reverse complement strand
TGTGTGTGTGTGTGTGTGTGTGTGTGTGTGTGTGTGTGTGATTTGTCTTTGTGTTTCTTTTTATCACAACAGATTTTTCTGTGTGAAATTCGGGCTGCTCTCCCAAGGGAGAGCGCGTCGCTACACTACAGCGCCATCCATTTATTTGTATATTTTCCTGCGTGCAGTTTTGTTTGTTTTTCCTATCGAAGTGGATTGTTCTACTGAATTTTGCCAGGAACAACCCTATTGTTGCCGTGGGTTCTTTTACGTGCGCTAAGTGCATGGTGTACAGGGACCTCGGTTTATCGTCTCATCCGAATGACTAGCGACCAGACCACCACTCAAGGTCTAGTGGAGGGGGGAGAAAATATTGGTGGCTGAGCCGTGATTCGAACCAGCGCGCTCAGATTCTCTCGTTTCCCAGGTGTTACCTCTAGGCCATCACTCCAGTCTATATATATGCACGTATGTGTATGTATGTATGAATGTATATTATGCTGTACGATATGCAAATTAATAAACAAATGAATAAATAAATAAATAAATGCGTAAATAGATGAATGAATGAATGAATGAATGAATGAATGAATGAATGAATGAAACTGCATAATTTGAAACACATAGAAAAGTATTATCACCATCTTCGAAGAGCTGTAGACTCGTAGCTCATACACAAAATTATGCTTACGGTTATTATTGTTACCATGATTATTACGATCAGTAATAGTAAGAGTAGTAGGTGATGATGAAGATGATGATGATAACTGTGTACAAAGATAGAAACAAACATATCAAAATAATTAATCAATTTACTGATACCACAGAAACATAGTTATCTGTTTTGTTTCGAGGAATACAAAAACACACTGCAGCAACAGCAACAGCAATAACAACAACAACAATAACAACAACAAAAATGCTTACACATATGTCTTGAAAAGACGAGTTTTTAATGAAGAGCGAAAGGTAGACACTGTATCAGATAAATAGAAAAAAAAAACTAAGATGTGTAAGGTTGTGCCAGACATGAGGAGCAGCAAAGAGGAAAGAGCGTTCACCATAATCATGTTCTTTTAATGACCGGACGAATTTTCAGCAGACAAGTCAGGGAAAAAGCGGAGAGTTCATGAAGGAGAGCGTCAGCACTTATGAGGTCAGAAAGATATGTTCGTCCAGTGGAGTGAAAAGAAGAACAAGAGAGGCAAGGCCTTCAAGACTCACTTGTGATACACTTTAAAAAAAAAAAAAAAAATCCAAGATTTTTATGTATTGAGTATAATTTCAAAATGTAAGATGAGAAAGATCAGTTTAAAGCAAATTAACTCCCCTAGCATTAATTACAGAGTAATTTCCCTTCTTTACTATCTGCACCAAAACGTTTGCAAAATAAATAAAACTTCCATGTTGAGCAAAAGAAGTTCCTGTTTGAACAAAAAAATGATAATAATGACTGCTCTAGCTGTTGGGTCAGAATATCAGATCAAAGTGCCAAGTTTAGAGAATACAAAAAATATAAATATAACAGTAAATGCAGTTTGCATATAATTAGGCTTCATTCTTTATTTTTTGTGCCCATCCCAGAGGCGCAATATTGTTTTAAACAAGATGACAGGAAAGAACTGAATTTTTCCTATTTTTATGCCAAATTTGGTGTCAACTGACAAAGTAGTTGCAGAGAAAATGTCAATGTTAAAGTTTACCACGGACACACAGACACAGACACAGACACAGACACACACACACACACACACACACACACACACACACACACACACACACACACACACAACCGAACACCGGGTTAAAACAGACTCACTTTGTTTACACAAGTGAGTCAAAAAAGCAGACACGCAACTTTATATCTATTCGGTAACGTTGCCTGGTGGATAAAGGGTGGAGATTTTTTTCCGATCTCCCAGGTCAACATATGTATAGACCTGCTAGTGCCTGAACCCCCTTCCTGAGTATTCGTAAGCATAAGATCAAATACGCACGTTAAAGATCCTGTAACCCATGTCAGCGTTCGGTGGGTTGTGGAAACAAGAACATACCCAGCATGCACCCCCCTCCCCCCACCCCCAGAAAACGGAGTATGGCTGCTTACATGGCGGGGGTAAAACGGTCATACACGTAAAAGCCCATTCGTGTACATACGAGTGAACGTGGGAGTTGCAGCTCACGAATAAAGAAGAAGTATTCAATTCTCGCCTCTACAGAGAGCCAGTGCAGAGTAAGGAGGTGAGGGAAATGTGATCAGGTACGTGATAGTCAGGTGGGCAGCACGTTCGTCAATCTACGGTTTACTTGTGGCAGGTCCACTTCCTTTGCGTTAGCTGTGCTTGACTATGTGTGTATACATATGTATGTGTACATAACTACATGCATGTATATGAATGTGTATCGTGTGTGCGTGAGTTTATGTAAGTTTGTGCCTGCCTATGTGTGCTTATGTGTTAGGGTAGCTGTTAGATACACATGTATTGTTAAAATGTATGTAAGCAATGTGTGTGTGTGTGTGTGTGTGTGTGTGTGTGTGTGTGTGTGTGTGTGTGTGTGTGTGTAGTCACATTTTGGTGTGTGTATGTAACATAGATGTAATGTTTTATGTTAACGAAGCGTTTTTGTAAAGCACCTAGAGCAGAGTTCTGGATAGTGTGCTATATAAGTATCCATTATTATCATCATTCTTCTTCTTCTTCTTCTTCTTCTTCTTCTTCTTATTATTATTATTATTATTATTATTATTATCATTATTATTATTATACTATCTACCTTCCATTGTGTTCACCTGGCTTTCCTAAGTTGCTCTTTATTTTCTCGCGTGCAGAGAAGTAAGTAGGTAGGTAGCTGCAATGTCATTCAAAAGTTTGCATTGAGTTACAACCTACTCTGAGTTTTGAAGGCCTACAGGTGGAAAAGAAAGTAGACAGCAGTATTAAATGGGATTAGTTGTACCAAAGTGTATGGTTGTTTGGGAGGTTTCACCTTCTGTTTAAAAAGTTCAGGGACTGTCGGTGTGATACATACATACACGCATACATACATATATACATGCACACGCACACACATATATCGGTGCGTGTGGTTCTATTGAGTCAGATATCTAAAACAGATTAAATATATCAAAATAATCATCTTAAGAGAACATACACTGGTGTGAGAAACGCACATCCTAACCCATGAACGGCATTCTCACGAATTTCAATAACGTATGTATAATCATGTATATGATCACATTCCAAACTGACACTATTGGTCAAAAAGGCAATGTAATGATACGTAAATGATTATGGAGAAGACGAAGAAGGAGTTATGAAGATGATGTGATGACAACAACGAAAGAATAATGCTGGATGTTGTTGTCAATCTAGTTGTTGTTGTTGTTTTATTCGTGTCATGTATTGATTTACCTCCGATCTTTAAAAATCAGTTTTGCAAAGACGAGGTACATCTTGTTTGTTCTTCTCTACGCTCTCAAATGCTATAATGTGACACATATATGGACACATTCGATTTCGTATTCAATTCAAAAGTCTGGGTTCACTTCAGAACCAATACCGTATATCTATCTATCTATCTATCTATCTATCTCTCTCTCTCTCTCTCTCTCTCTCTCTCTCTCTCTCCCTCTCTCTCTCTCTCTCTCTCTCTCTCTATATATATATATATATATATATATATAGAGAGAGAGAGAGAGAGAGATGTATATGTATATATATATATATATATATATATATATATATATATATATATATATATATATATATATATATATATAATCGTCACGGGGAAAAACAGAACTCAGCTAGATTAAGCAGATGTAAACAGTTCCATTACCAACACCTACAAATTAAATACATAAGCAACAGAAAAAAAATGAAAGAAAGTATATACATATACACACACACACACACATACATGTGAATCAAACTATCTATACAACAAACAAGAAGAAGGAAGAGGGATGGGGAAAAAAAGAAGAAGAAAAAAAAAAGCCTACTTACACGACCACGAAGCAAATTTCGCAATCCACCGACACTGACAGGCAGTCTGGAACCACTGACAAAACGAAAGAGAGTATCGCAGACTCCTCCCGCCCCGTCCCTCTCCCTCCACCTCCAGTCTCCCCCGGCCACAGGTTGCCGATGATGGCAGCAAGCAGCGAGGGCCAGCCACAGAGAGATCACATCGTCTCTCCCCCCCCCACCCCCTTCAGGATCCTCCCCCACCCCACCCCCACCCCTCTTCTCTCCCTGTCAGCCTGCAAGCCAGTCCTGCCCTGCCCTGCCCTGTTTTCTGTCCTGCGTGGCTCTTGAACATTCAGTTGTCCACCCTCTCCCTCATTTCCGGTTTCCGGTTCACACAATCAACAACAACAGCATTACCAATCAATCAGTTTTCACACAAGCAGCGACACGGTTCTGATAGCAGTTCAAACGATCTTACACGCCTGTCTCTTTTCTTCTTTCGGAAGTGTTGTTGTTGTTGTTGTTGTTGTTGTTAATGTTGTTGTTGCTTTACTTCAATATATTTATAGATTTTATTTTATTTTATTTCCTTTTTTTTTTTTTTTTTGTACGCATACAGTTGACTTCATCAAGTTTTTGCGCCTTATAAATATTATTATTATTAGTAGTAGTAGTAGTTTTTTTTATGTAGTTATCTATTGTTTATATATTTATTTATTTATTTATTTATTTAATTATTTCTTATTTGTTTGTTTGTGTGTTTGTTTTGTTTTGTTATTTTATTTTATTTATCTTCTTTTTTTTATCAAGGCCTGACTAAGCGCGTTGGGTTACGCTGCTGGTCAGGCATCTGCTTGGCAGATGTGGTGTAGCGTATATGGATTTGTCCGAACGCAGTGACGCCTCCTTGAGCTACTGATATTGATACTTACTTCACCATATATAATGCGTACATAAAACGATTGTTGCGCACATGACAACATCGCGTCTGAGTTGTCAGCAGTTTGGTGAGGAAAAAGAAAAAAAGAAAGAAAAAGCGAGTTGAGTAACGCTAACCTCGTGTTTTGTTTTTCTGTTGGTTTTGTGTGTGTGTGTGTGTGTGTGTGTGTGTGTGTGTGTGTGTGTGTGTGTGTGTGTGTGTGTGCGATCCAGACGCTTGTTGCGCATGTGCATGATCGGTTCTGTTTTGTGTCCATTCAGTGTGCAGTTTGCTGTGGGTGAGTGTGGGTAATTCGCTTGCCGTACACCTCTCAGCTTTGTTCGTTTGTCTGGGGAACCCTTTGATCTGGAACGTATTTTGTGTCAGTTCCAAAATCTCTTAAGTCCTGCATGCAATGTGGGTACTTCTTGAAATGTTTGATACAGTTTGGTCTTTGCGCTTGTGAAAAAAAGCCATGTGTGTGTGTGTGTGTGTGTGTGTGTGTGTGTGTGTGTGTGTGTGTCTGTGTGTGTGTCTGTGTCTGTGTCTGTGTGTGTGTGTGTGTCTGTGTGTGTGTCTGTTTGTGTTTGTGTGTCTGTGTGTCTGTATCTGTCTCTGTCTCTGTCTGTCTGTCTCTGTTTTTCCTGTCTCTCTCTCTCAGATGCCATACGACAAACACTGGTTCTGTTTCTTTTATCCTCTTAACTTTATCCCCTGTCTTACACCTCCCCACACCCAGTTAGTCCTGTTCTTTTTATCTCCACATCCAATTTGTGTATGTTCCTTTTAACCCATGTTTCCCCATCCCATCTCCCCACATCCAGTTTCTTCTATTCCTTTAATTCCCTGTCTCCCCACCCCACCTCCCCACATCCAGTTTGTCCTGTTCCTTTTAACCCCTGACTACACCCCCCACCTCCTCACATCCAGTTTGTGTATGTTCCTTTTAACCCCTGGCTCCCTGCTCCACCTCCCCACATCCAGTTTGTGTATGTTCCTTTTAACCCCTGTTTCCTCAGCCCACCTCTCCACACCCAGTGTGTTCTGGTCCTTTTAACCCCTGTCTCCCTACTCCACCTCCCCACACCCAGTTTGTGTATGTTCCTTTTAACCCCAGCCTCCCCACCACACCTCCCCACACCCAGTTTCTTCTATTCCTTTAATTCCCTGCCTCTACACCCCACCACCCGACACGCAGTTTGTGTATGTTCCTTTTATCCTCTAACTCCCTAGGCCCACCTTCCCACACCCAGTTTGTGTATGTTCCTTTTAACCCCTGTCTCCCCACCCCACCTCCTCATACCCAGTTTGTCCTGTTCCTTTTAACCCCTGTCTCCACACCCCACCTCCCCACACCCAGTGTGTTCTGGTCCTTTTAACCACTGTCTCCCTACTCCACCTCCCCACACCCAGTTTGTGTATGTTCCTTTAATTCCCTGTCGCACCCCTCCACCCACATCCCCACACCCAGTTTGTCCTGTTCCTTTTAACCCATGTCTCCCCACCCCGCCTCCCCACACCCAGTTTGTTCTGTTCCTTTTAACCCATGTCTCCCCAACCCACATCCCCACACCCAGTTTGTGTATGTTCCTTTAATTCCCTGTCGCACCCCTCCACCCACATCCCCACATCCTGTTTGTCCTGTTCCTTTTAATCCATGTCTCCCCACCCCACATCCCCACACCCAGTTTGTCCTGTTCCTTTTAACCCGTGTCTCCACACCCCACCTCCCCACACCCAGTTTGTGTATGTTCCTTTTATCCTCTAACTCCCCACCCCACCTCCCCACACCCAGTTTGTGTATGTTCCTTTTAACCCCTGTCTCTCCACCCCACCACCCGACACGCAGTTTGTGTATGTTCCTTTTATCCTCTATCTCCCCACCCCACCTCCCCACACCCAGTTTGTGTATGTTCCTTTAATTCCCTGTCGCACCCCTCCACCCACATCCCCACACCCAGTTTGTCCTGTTCCTTTTAACCCGTGTCTCCACACCCCACCTCCTCACACCCAGTTTGTGTATGTTCCTTTTAACCCCTGTCTCCACACCCCACTTTCCAACACCCAGTTTGTGTATGTTCCTTTTAACCCCTGTCTCCACACCCCACCTCCCCACACCCAGTTTGTGTATGTTCCTTTTAACCCCAGCCTCCCCACCACACCTCCCCACACCCAGTTTCTTCTATTCCTTTAATTCCCTGCCTCTCCACCCCACCACCCGACACGCAGTTTGTGTATGTTCCTTTTATCCTCTATCTCCCCACCCCACCTCCCCACACCCAGTTTGTGCATGTTCCTTTTATCCTCTATCTCCCCACCCCACCTCCCCACACCCAGTTTGTGTATGTTCCTTTTAACCCCTGTCTCCCCACCCCATCTCCCAACATCCAGTTCGTGTATGTTCCTTTAATTCCCTGTCGCACCCCTCCACCCACATCCCCACACCCAGTTTGTCCTGTTCCTTTTAACCCCTGTCTCCCCACCCCACCTCCCCACACCCAGTTTGTCCTGTTCCTTTTAACCCGTGTCTCCCCACCCCACCTCCCCACACCCAGTTTGTGTATGTTCCTTTTATCCTCTAACTCCCCACCCCACCTCCCCACACCCAGTTTGTGTATGTTCCTTTTAACCCGTGTCTCCACACCCCACCTCCCCACACCCAGTTTGTGTATGTTCCTTTTATCCTCTAACTCCACACCCCACCTCCCCACACCCAGTTTGTGTATGTTCCTTTTATCCTCTAACTCCACACCCCACCTCCCCACACCCAGTTTGTGTATGTTCCTTTTAACCCCTGTCTCCCCACCCCACCTCCCCACACCCAGTTTGTGTATGTTCCTTTTAACCCCTGTTTCCCCAGCCCACCTCTCCACACCCAGTGTGTTCTGGTCCTTTTAACCCCTGTCTCCCTACTCAACCTCCCCACACCAAGTTTGTCATGTTCCTTTAATTCCCTGTCTCCCCCCCCCCCACCCACCCCCACCCCCCCACCCCCCACACCCAGTTTCTCCTGTTCCTTTTAACCCCTGTTTCCCCCACCCCACCTCCCCACACCCAGTTTGTGTATGTTCCTTTAAACCCCTGTCTCCACACCCCACATCCCCACATCCAGTTTGTGTATGTTCCTTTTAACCCCTGTCTCCCCACCCCACCTCCCCACACGCAGTTTGTTCTCATTCCTTTTACACTCACCTCTGTCTTCCTTGCCATCTCCCCATTCCAGAGTTTATGCACACGATAAAGCAGCTTTCGCCCGGGTGGGCGAATGGCTTCATTGGAAAACCCCACTCTGTGTAGCAAATGGGTACGTTCTTTTATTAACCCTCATTTAAAGAACTCAGAGATGGTGATGATGACAACAAAGAGAATGATGACAATGATGATGAGGTGAATAGGTTCAATGGAAATCCCCACTCTTGCAAATCCTTCTTGTGTGGCAAAGGGGTATGTTCCTTTCATCCTTATTTAGATAATTGAGAGATGGTGACGATGACAATAAAGAGGATGATGGCGGTGAGGAGGAGGAGGGTGTGGACGATAATGGTGGTGGTGATGATGATGTAATGATGATGATGAGAGTGACGATGAAAACAATACTTTTGTAACTCTTGATTTTTGCATCTTTTCGTGTGTTTGTGCTGTCTATCTATCTATCTATCTATCTGTCTATCTGTCTGTCTGCCTGCCTGCCCGTCTCTGTGTCACTCAATATATGTATGTATGTATGTTTGTATGTATGTATGCATGTATGTAATAGCATTCGTTTTTGTCGTACTTTGAATGATAGTGTGTTTGAGAGTGCGCGTGTGTGTTGTTACTTCCGGTGTACGAATGCATTAGTGAAATGAACGAAAGCGCAAAGAGTTCGACATGTACATACAATATTTAGACGTGTATAAGTGGAGTTTATGATTATTTCTATGGGAAGCAACTGCGTGTTTTTGTTGTTTTTGTTGTTGTTGTTTTTTTGTTTTTTTTTACTGGAATCGTCGCTTATTAAAGTCAGTGTTCATCCTTATGAATCACTGAGTAGGGATTTGGTTGGCTGAACTGGTTCCGTCCCAGTATTTGCTGGCCAGTCCGTAAGAGTCGATTGGACCAAGCAGATCCTTGTATTTTAATTGCCGTCTGCCTTTTGATACACTGATGAGGTGAGAACACCTTTGTGATTACTTGGTACTACTGTTAGGTCCCATTATTGTTATTGTTATCATTATTTATATGTTTTTGGTTCTTCATTTTATTTATCAAACATTTATTTTTTTGTTCTTGTTGTGAACTCGATTACTGAGTTTTGTTTTAATTTAAATTAAATGAAAGACTATCCGTTTCTGGGACTGGTTGGTACTTGTTCATTTGTACAAAGTTATATTTGTCATTATCGTAGATCAGTTCATTCAAGTGTAAAATCGTCTGTGGATAATCAGTATTTGGATAAATGAATTGAATCTTTGCTAGTAGGAAAAGAAGAGTTTTATATGATAAAGTGTTATATTTGTATTGTCTGTATGTTTTCCCTTTTTTATGTATTACATACGTTTCGGGACTGGTGAGGTGGGTGGCTAGACACCCTTATGGAGATCCATAAAAGGGCGTCGGCTCAGGAGAGCCACCGACGGCCATCTAGCTCCACTGTGCTGTGTGCATGCCACACACAGTTGGCCCCCGGGGTGTGTCTACCCATGCATGCGAAGTCTGGATCCGGCAGAATCTGCGGAAGAAACCTATCGGTTCAACGGAGAGGAAGGCGGTTACAGCAACGCACTGTGGAGTGCAGAGAGCAAGATGAGACACCGAAAGGATATCTTGGTCATCCACTGCATCCGTGCTCATCCTCCAGTCGTCTTGACTTAGTCTTGCCACTGGAAATTGGTGGACCCGGACGAGAGAGTGAGGTCGACGTTGCGCAAATCCTCTTCACTTTAAACAAACTCATCGCGCAAGTCATCAGTCATCCAAAATGACCTTTCATCCTTCATCATTTCATCACCCCCAAGTCCTGTGGCGACAGGCGAGCGACGAAACGACAGGTGTGGGTACACTGGCAGTCGCAGCCGCAGACCTGCACGCAGGCGGCTCAGGCCATAGGGTCGTTCTTCATCGACAGGAGCAGCGATGGAGCTCGGCAGCC
>NC_134880.1:14739777-14747277 GCF_041734735.1 Babylonia areolata | reverse complement strand
GTTCTTTTACGTGCGCTAAGTGCATACTGCACACGAGACATCGGTTTATCATCTCATCCGAATGACTAGCGTCCAGACCACCACTCAAGGTCTAGTGGAAGAGGAGAAAATATCCGGGCTCGCTGAGCCATGATTCGAACCAGCGCGCTCTGATTCTCTCGCTTCCTAGGAGGACGCGTTACCTCTAGGCCATCACTCCACATTAGTTGGATAAATGGGTAGAGTTGGAAAAATGACACACACACATACAAACAGACACAAATGCGCACGCGCACACACACGCACGCACACACACACACACACACACACACACACACACACACACACACACACACACACACACACACACACACACACACACACACACACACACACACACACACACGTGCGCACGCTGAAAAGAACGTGCAGCAAAATTTGGCTTTTGAATTTTCCACCTCCTGTCCGCTATGTCCTTTTCTGCTATTGTCAGTTCTCGAAGCTATCTATCTGTTCCAGTATCCTAGCTGGTTCTCATGTGTACTCTTTGTGTCTTCACCGCAGTGTTAACTCACTCAGTACGACCAGTCCTCTCTTCTCCTCTACACAGACCCCTCGGATGTCCAGTGGGTGTCTCAATGACCCAACCTTTAGCTTTGTTAGAATTGTGGTATCGTTGTCAACATTCACCTCTTCAGTATAAGAGCCTTCCGCTTGCAGTATTTTGATGGTGGTAATTGGGGTGAAACGCTGTTAACGTCTTCTCTTTTGCCGTTCGTATGGAGAGAGTTAAAGACATGGAGAAACTGAGATTCAAACCTCTCAAGTGCAGCCCACACATTTGTTTCCATTACTATTCATTGAATCGATTTATCGCCATTTCCCTTCTCTGTCGGAAGGTAAACCCAGCGATCTTCGCCGCGGACTTTTCCGATCATGTCGGAAAAGATGCAGAAGAATGATCAATCTGGTGTGTGCGTGCGTGCTTGCGTGCTCGCGCGTACGTGCGTGCGTTTGTGTGTATGTGTGCATGCGCGTTCGTGTGTGTGTGTGTGTGTGTGTGTGTGTGTGTGTGTGTGTGTGTGTGTGTGTGTGTGTGTGTGTGTGTGTGTGTGTGTGTGTGTGTGTGTGTGTGTGTGTGTGTGTAGTTATGTGTATGTGTGTGCGTGTATAGATGTGTGCATTTATTCTTCTATTCACTATAAGTGTTTTTAGACGAAAAAAAACGTGTGCATTTGTATTTGTGTGAGTGCGTGCGTGCGTGCGTGCGTACGTGAGAGAGAGAGAGAGAGAGAGAGAGAGAGTGTGTGTGTGTGTGTGTGTGTGTGTGTGTGTGTGTGTGTGTGTGTGTGTGTGTGTGTGTGTGTGTGTGTGTGTGTGTGTGTGTGTGTATGTGTTTGTGTCTGTCTGTCTGTGTGTCTCGATTCTACTTTTTCCCCACCCACTCCTATTCATTCTTGACCTTTTCTTCTTTCCTCATTCTCCATTATGGTTGTTCTGGTTCTGGTTCTGGTTCTGGTTCTGGTTCTGGTTCTGGTTCTGGTTCTTCTTCTTCTTCTTCTTCTTCTTCTTCTTCTTCTTCTTCTTCTTCTTCTTCTTCTTCTTCTTCTTCTTCTTCTTCTTCGACCCTCCACCCAATCCTGCTGTCTGTCGTCAAGACCAGTACGACTTCCAGCCAGCTGCTGCTGATAGTCAATATGACCACTATTCCAACAACTTGTGTCATTATTCAAACAAAGTATTTGGAAACTGCTATTCTTTGTCACCAGAACAACCATCATTCCACAATGCTTACCAACATACCACACACCCTTTCCCCGTTAAATCTGTACCACTCTTCAACCCTTCTTTACAAACAGACCAATTCCCAGCTCTCAGACCTCACCCCTCGATACAATCTCTTGTATCATAAATAATTAGATGACTGACGATCAGCCCAGATCGTACATGACGTTGTGGGAACTTAACTCACCCCACCTCCCCACCTCCCCCTCCCCTGCAAGCTGTCATCGCCATGGATGTTTCAGTTTGCATCGTTGACGTTCCCAGAGACTTGCCTTGGCGTCAAATCAACGCGGACATAGAAGCTCGCTCTCTCTCTCTCTCTCTCTCTCTCTCTCTCTCTCTCTCTCTCTCAGCTTGAATTATTCAGCACTTTCCCTTACTAGAACTGCATTTCGAAAATCTAGGTAGTATTTTTATTATGCACTAATGTCAAGTCCTGCTAATGTCTCGAACTGGCCTGTTTGTGAAGGACTGCGAGTAGGTCACTTAAACATATGTCATTTGGTCAACAAAATGACAGACGTATCGAAGATGATATATAATAATGATAAACCATTCCATATCTTTGGCTTTTCTGAATCATGGACGAACATTCACATTAATGACAAATCTATTTCTATTCCTGGTTACAATATTGTTCGGAAAAATCCTCAAAAATCTAAAGAAAGTGGTATCGTCATTTATATTCAAAATAACGTTCCGTACAGAATTCGTAATGACCTACATCATCCAGATGTTGAATCACTGTGGCTTGAAGTTCAATCCCAAAATAAATCAACAGATTCGCTCCTTATAGCATTTTTGTACAGACATCCTAAGAGTTTTTCCAAGTGGTATGACGATTTTTGTGAAATGATGGACAGCGCCTGGCTTTCAAAAAAAGAAGTATTAATTTTGGGTGACTTTAATTTAGATCTTTTTCAGCGTCATAGCCGATGGAACAACATCTATACGTCTTACAATCTCCATCAGTGTATTGATTCCCCCACCAGAGTTACACAAAAAACTAGAACGCTCTTAGATCATATTTATACATCCAATCTAACATCAGTTCGAGAAATTTGTGTGCCGAATGTTGGCGTAAGTGACCACAATGCCGTCTGCATTACATGGGGAAAAAAGGGTTTCAAAATACCTAAAACAGGTCATACTGTTGTCACATTTCGGTCATTTAAACATTTTAATCTGGACGCCTTTCAATCAGACCTCATTTCTGCACCTTTCACTAACATTTATAGCTTTACTAATCCAGAAGAAGCCCTTTCCTTTTGGACTGCAACGTTACTGCATGTTGTTGATAAACATATCCCTTTAATTCAGAGACGAGTCAAGTCGGAAATTCTTCCGAGTTGGCTTACGCAAGATATCTTTCAAGCAATGGATGACAGAGACCATCAAAAGATAATCGGTCCATTCGAAGAATACCAGAAGAAACGTAATATTGTCAAATACATGATCAGAAAGTCTAAACGGTTTTTCTTTCGTAAGCTAATCGAAGACAAAAGCAACACAGCCTCCATATGGAAGGCTATACACCAACTCACCAAACCAAACAATTCAAATGCGGAATGTCTCATTCCTGTTGATACACTGAACAATCACTTTGCTGACATTGGAAACAAATTAATCGCAAATGACAGTGCACACACTTCTTTTGATTTCAGCATTTTAGAAAACTTCTGTCATAATAAAGATATAAAAACAAAGTTTTCTGTTCCATTAATGTCTATTCATGAAGTCTTATCTTATTTAGTATCGCTAAAAAATAAAAACTCGTGTGGCTTCGATGGCATTAGTCCAAAAATATTAAAACTATCTGCACCTTATATTGCCGATTCTCTTACTTATCTCTTCAATCTTTGTCTATCCAAAAATCATTTTCCAAAAGAGTTTAAATATGCAAAGGTTATTCCCCTGCATAAAAAAGGTGATGCTAATGATGTCAATAATTACAGACCAATCTCATTGTTGTCTTCTGTCTCAAAAGTTCTAGAACGTCATGTACACCTTTGTCTTACATTCTTTATTGAAAAATATCAGCTTCTCTATACCAATCAATCAGGATTTAGACAGCACCATTCTTGTGAAACCGCTTTATGTAGAATAACTGATGCATGGCTGCGTGATATTAATAAAAGCAAGGTGGTTGGAGTGATATTCCTTGATTTTACAAAAGCGTTTGACTTAATCAATCACGAAATATTGCTTCAAAAATTGAAATGTTATGGTATTGACGATAACTGCTTATTGTTTCTCAGATCTTACCTAGAAAACCGTATTCAGGCTGTCTATTCACGTGGCTTTATTTCTTCCAAAAGGCATGTTCCAAGAGGAGTACCGCAGGGGTCAATTCTAGGCCCTCTCTTATTTTCCTTGTATATCAACGATCTACCTTTATCAATTCAACATGCAATCTGTGATTTATTTGCTGATGATACATCAATACAATATGCTAGTCACAATGTTGACGAAATTAGTTATCACCTGAATGCCAACATGAAATCTGTCGAAAACTGGTGTGATGCTAATGATATGGTCGTACACCCTGAAAAGACAGAATGCATGTTAATTTGTCCTCGTCAGAAAAGACAGAACATAAAAGAAGCACAACTTAACATAAAATATAAAGATAATACTATCAAACAAGTTACTAAGCATATGCTATTAGGCATTACTATTGATCAAAATCTTTCGTGGCAGGAACATATTCATTGCCTCATAAAACAAGTATCATCTAGTGTATTCCAATTATCACAGATCAAACACTTTCTTGATAATCATTCTAGACGTGTGTTTTACTTTGCCTATATCCAGTCTCGCCTCAGCTATTGCTCGATTATTTGGGGTAAATGTCCTCCTTCTACATTAAAGCCACTTTGCTCTTTACAAAAACGTGCCATTAAGATGATTAACCATGTAAATACCACAGGTGGATCTGTGCACAATATGTACAAAGAACTTCAAATATTACCTGTTCATCTACTTATTAGATATAACACATTGATTCTTATGCATAAAATTGTTCATAACGCATGCCCACAATATTTAAAATCGTTATTTTGTTTCCAGTTCCAACGTAATTCAGATAGAGCTATTGTCCCAAAGCCTAAAATTGATTTATTTAAGATGAGTCTCTCATTTAATGGAAGCATCGAATGGAACATGCTTCCAAAGACATGTCGTCAAATTCCAGCCATATCTCTCTTTAAAACTAAGATAAGAATATTTCTATTCGATACATTTGATTAACCTACTCGCGGTCTTTTGCAAATGCTTCCTTGTACTCAGTCCACTAGCTGCCATGCCATGATGAATGAAAAATTGAATGTATGTGTATGTGTGAACAGTAAGTGCGTGTGTGTGTTTGAGTGTGTGGGCGTGAATGTGTACGTATGTCTTTGTTGCTTGTTTTATAATTTTGTGTGTGTGTGTGTGTGTGTGTGTGTGTGTGTGTGTGTGTGTGCGCGCGCGCGTGTGTGTGTGTGTGTGTGTGTGTAAGTACCTATGTACATGTAATGTACCAATTGTTCCAGTTTTTCATCGCTTTGTTACCTTTAATAGACTATTCAAGTTCCTATTCTTATTCGTCGTTCTTATTATTTTATTTTATTTCAGTTTATTTCTTTATTTTTATGTTTTGTGTCGTTCGTTCTTTATTTTTTATGTCGTTAAATGGGCAGAATTGTAAAAAGGCCTTTACTGTGCCTAATTCTTTACCCATTAAAGATTCAATCAATCAATCAATCTTCTTCTTCTTCTTCTTCTTCTTCTTCTTCTTCACCATCTTCTGCTGATGATTCAGTTTTTCTACCATTTAACGCATAAGATGATTTGGCATGATATAGTTAACTGAATAGAACATTATTTGGAAAACTCAATCTTGTAGCAAGTGATCGGTCTTGTCCACTACAAACAGCAACTCTTGTGAAGAAATATTATGAAAGAGTCACACTTTTTACAGTACTCATCTGTCAAAGTCAAAACGGTATCGGTTGGACAAAATTTCAAAATTGATACACAGTGTTAGTCGTCTCTTTAAGACTGTCAGATTTACTGCTTCCAGTACAAACTAGAAGATGGATGGCTATATTCCTTTCCCCGAATGGGTAGCTGAAAAAAAAGAAAAAAGAAGAAGAAGAAAACAAACAAACTTACGTTTGCTGCCTTTTAACTCTCTCCATACGAACGGCGAAAGAGACGACGTTAACAGCGTTTCACCCCAATTACCACCATCAAAATATTGCAAGCAGAAGGCTCTTATACTGAAGAGGTGAATGTTGACAAAGAATACCACAATTCTGACGACGGAAGCTAAAGGTTGGGTCATGCAGACACCCACTGGACATCCGAGGGGTCTGTGTAGAGGAGAAGAGAGGACTGGCCGTACTGAGTGAGTTAAAGTGCTTCAAGATTTGATGGAGAAGATTCCAGCTTCCACTGGTGTTGTTGTGATGAAACAGTTTCCTGGTGACTGCCTTCCATTTTCATTTAAAACCTGATGATGGAGAACGCTTTTCTACAACATGAGAGATGTTCCCAAAATGCACAGAGATTTCTCCATTCCTTCCTCATCACTCAGTCGTCAGAATCTTGTACAGCGTGATGTCAGTATCAACCGTTCGTTTCGTTTCTTTATTTATAGTCTGTTCATCTAAGATGACGATATTAGACTGAAAATAAATGATATTATTATTATTATTATTATTATTGTTGTTGTTGTTGTTGTTGTTGTTGTTGTTGTTGTTGTTGTTGTTATTATCATGATTATTATTACTGATATTATTAATATTTGGATTATTATCATTTCTATCATAATGATGATTGTTATTATCAATTAGAAATCGACATTTCTGTATATTCGGATGAAAAGGGAGACGGTTGAGGTGGAGGGGAGTGGGGGCGGGGGGGCGGGGGGGGGGGGGGGGCAAGGGGGAGGGGACTAAGAAAGGAAGAGGGAGTGTGTGTGTGTGTGTGTGTGTGTGTGTGTGTGTGTGTGTGTGTGTGTGTGTGTGTGTGAGAGAGAGAGAGAGAGAGAGAGAGAGAGAGAGAGAGAGAGAGAGAGAGAGAGAGAGAGCAGAATGTGGAAAAGATAGAGTATCAACCGTTCCAAAGATATATTATTGAACATTTTCAGCGCAATAACATCGCTTCTAAGCACATGAAAATAACAGATGGGGAACAGTTCCTACCTCTGTTTATGTTCTCAAAAATTACCAAAAACAAAATCATTGAATCAAGTGTGTAAGGAATCGTTCATATCGATTTTTGTATTTCAGACAACACGTGTTAAGTTCAGTAAGTTCCAGTTCCAATAGGCTCCGGGTTCACCTGTGGTTGAAAGCAACCTGAAATACAAGTGCATAACAGAATGATCATAATTTGGAATTCAATACGAATATAACATGGTGCAGTCACAAGCGACCATCAAGTAGTAAAGCACGTACTTCTTAGGTAGACAGCATTTTCGCTTCTTCTGATTAAACGTCTCTCATTCTTATAATTATGCGTGGACTTATTGGTGACAGTGTGGGCATTAGTCTGAAAGCAATGAAATTATTGTAGCACTTAAAACGCGAGAGAGAAGGGGTGGAAAAAAGAGAGAAAGGGGGAGGGTGTGAGTGAAAAAGAGAGAGAGGGAGTGAGTGAGAAAGAGAGAGAGAGGGTGAGTGATAAAAAGGAAGGGAAAGAGAGAGGTGGGGGTGAGAGAGAGAGAGAGAGAAAGAGGGATAGAGAAGG
>NC_134880.1:14719777-14734777 GCF_041734735.1 Babylonia areolata | reverse complement strand
CAGTGTGTTGTTTCTCTGTGACTGGTTTTAATTGACCGTTTAGCAGTGTGTTGGTTTAACTGTGACTGGTTTTAATTGACCGTTTAGCAGTGTGTTGGTTTAACTGTGACTGGTTTTAATTGACCGTTTAGCAGTGTGTTGTTTTAACTGTGACTGGTGTGTTGGTTTAACTGTGACTGGTTTTAATTGACCGTTTAGCGGTGTGTTGTTTTAACTGTGACTGGTTTTAATTAACCGTTTAGCGGTGTGTTGTTTTAACTGTGACTGGTGTGTTGTTTTAACTGTGACTGGTTTTAATTGACCGTTTAGCAGTGTGTTGTTTTAACTGTGACTGGTTTTAATTGACCGTTTAGCAGTGTGTTGTTTCTCTGTGACTGGTTTTAATTGACTGTTTAGCAGTGTGTTGTTTTAACTGTGACTGGTTTTAATTGACCGTTTAGCAGTGTGTTGTTTCTCTGTGACTGGTTTTAATTGACTGTTTAGCAGTGTGTTGTTTTAACTGTGACTGGTTTTAATTGACTGTTTAGCAGTGTGTTGTTTTAACTGTGATTGGCTTTAATTGACCGTTTAGCAGTGTGTTGTTTCTCTGTGATTGGTTTTAATTGACCGTTTAGCAGTGTGTTGTTTCTCTGTGATTGGTTTTAATTGACCGTTTAGCAGTGTGTTGTTTTAACTGTGACTGGTTTTAATTGACCGTTTAGCAGTGTGTTGTTTCTCTGTGACTGGTTTTAATTGACCGTTTAGCAGTGTGTTGTTTTAACTGTGACTGGTTTTAATTGACCGTTTAGCAGTGTGTTGTTTCTCTGTGACTGGTTTTAATTGACCGTTTAGCAGTGTGTTGTTTCTCTGTGACTGGCTTTAATTGACCGTTTAGCAGTGTGTTGTTTTAACAGTGACTGGCTTTAATTGACCGTTTAGCAGTGTGTTGTTTCTCTGTGACTGGTTTTAAGTTTTAACTAACCGTTTAGCAGTGTGTTGTTTCTCTGTGACTGGCGTTAAGTGACCGTTTAGGTACTGTCACTTGGGCGACCAAAGTTCAAAACAAAAAGTTCTGTGTGAAAATTGATTCGAGCAAGTGTTGTTATTTGGGTGTGGACATGAGAGACTAACTTTCAAAGGACCTAGAGAAAGACTGTACAGCTCATTTTGTTATCGTTGGCATGACCACTTAAAAACTAGTGTAAGATACTCTGTATATAAACAATACAAGACTTGTTTTGGAAGAGAGAACTACGTGGATGTTTTATGGATGAACACATATGGTAACACCCTCGCTCAGTTTAGGATGGGAGCATCACAAATTAATGTTCACAGATACCGTTATTCAAGGAATCAAGAAAACTGGGGTTGTCCATTCTGTAGTAACTCACTTGAAACAAAGATTCGCTTTATTTTGGGGTGTCCAAAGTATGAAGTTTTAAGATCTAAGCTTTTATAGAATATTGTCAATTTCGAAAATCATAATCTGGAATTTGTTAGAGTTTTTCCGACCTCCCAGGTCAACATATGTGCAGACCTGCTAGTGCCTGAACCCCCTTCGTGTGTATGCGCACGCAGAAGATCAAATACGCACGTTAAAGATCCTGTAATCCATGTCAGCGTTCGGTGGGTTATGGAAACAAGAATATACCCAGCATGCAACCCCCGAAAACGGAGTATGGCTGCCTACATGGCGGGGTAATTAAAAACGGTCATACACGTAAAATGTTACATGTCTGTCTGAGTGTGTATGCGTGTACGTCTGAAATGTGATTGAATGACACAGGAAACGAATGATGAGCGCCCAGTGGCAGCCGTCAGTCGGCTCTACCCAGGTAGGCAGCCTGTGGTACAAATGTCCCCGTGCATGTAAAGCGCTTAGAGCTTGGTCTCTGACCGAGGATAGGCGCTATATAAGTATCCACATCAATCAATCAGAGTTCCAGAAGGAGAGTATTTTTGTTTTTGCGAAGTTTATTTTTTATGCCTCTAAGCTCAGATCTCAGATCTTGAATGCAGACCAAATATATACGAAGATGAAACAGCGTATTAAACAAACCGGTTAATCTAGGTGTCACGGAAATAATTCTCTCCATATAATTTGCTAATTACTCATGTCTGTTTTGTTTTGTTTTTGTTTTTTGTTGTTTTTTTTTTTTCTCGTGTAATTAGTAGTATATCTGTCGACTGTGAACGCCCATTGAAATGGGCTGTGGCCTATTCAATGAACTAGTGTCAGTGTCAGTGTTTCTCTCTATGTATGCTGTGTTATCACCCTTCATGCATATGGGGCCATGACCTTATATGATTAAATCATCTAAGGGGAGAGGGGTGGGGCGGCACAATACCCGCCTGCCACATGGATTTTTTTAAGCAAATGACAAAGTACCAAAGTGCCGCTTATCCCTTAGTAGTTTAGTTTACTTTGATTATGTTTTTCCTTTCTGTTCCATTTTATATGTTTTGCACCATTTTTTTGTTCTGATTTGTACCTACTATGTCACTAGAGCTTTACAGCTAATGACATTAAACATTTCAGTGTTCAGTGTTCTCTGTCTCTCTGTCTGTCTGCCTGTTTCTGTATGTCTCGGTCTCTGTCCCTCTGTGTCTTTTCCTGTCTCGGTCTCGGTCTTTGTCTCGGTATTTGTATCTGTCTGTCTGTCTGTCCCTTTGTCTCTCTGTCTGTCTGTCTGTCTGTCACCCTCTCTTTCTTTCTCTCTGTCTTTCTCTCCCCAGCTAAATCAGTTTCCGGTCTATCCCTCCTTCCCTAATTATCCTGATCTCACCCATTTCTTCCCCCTGAAAACTTTACATGAAAAGAAAACAACACATAAAGACAGAGAGAAAGAACTCAGAACTCAGAACTCAAAATGTTGTTTGTTGGTTTTTATTCAAGAATTAAGATTTTAGGCATGGCCCATTCTTCCAATCTGTCCTTGCTAATCTGCATTAATTACAATAGCACACACACACACACACACACACACACACACACACACACACACACACACACACACACACACACACACACACACACACACACACACACACACACACACATTGACAGATGGATAAGAGAGAGGGGGGGGGGAGGGGAAAGAGAAATATGTCAACTGTATCGAAAACCTGATGACTAAAGCCACATTGTTGTTATCATCAAATCCACGTAGACAGTTGTGATTATACTAAAATTACTACTACCATCACCAATATCACTTCTAGAAAGAAAGAGAGGAAGACAGACAGACAGACAGACAGACAGAAACTGAGACAGAGATAACTGTATAATAAATAATACAGCTGTAGTCCAAAGACCCTGCTGGCTTATTAGTTTAACTCACTCAGTACGGCCAGTCCTCTCTTCTCCTCTACACAGACCCCTCGGATGTCCAGTGGGTGTCTGAATGACCCAACCTTTAGCTTCCGTCGTCAGAATTGTGGTGTTCTTTGTTAACATTCACCTCTTCAGTATAAGAGCCTTCCGCTTGCAATATTTTGATGATGGTAATTGGGGTGAAACGCTGTTAACGTCGTCTCTTTCGCCGTTCGTATGGAAAGAGTTAAGGTTCGCATTCATCTTCTTCACACAAAAGAATTTATTCTTCAATAATCCAGGTGTAATCCTTTGACACTTCAGTTGTTTGTTTTTTGTTGTTGTCGTCGTTGTTGGTGTTGTTGGTGTTTGTTGGTGTTGTTTTTTCTTTTCTTTTCTTTTCTTTTCTTTTTCTTTTTTTTTTTCAACATTATGCCTACACGCCTATTTAGCTTTCTTATTTCTTCAGAGAAATTATCATGATCGATGGGGAACGAACATGGGGAAGTTTGAAGTTTGGGAGAACCAGTTTGCAATGTGCAGCGTAGGGTTAGTTTCGAAAGAGAGTGTTTGAATCTACGTGTGAAAGGCTGTAGCGTTTTCATTTCCTTATGAAGAACCAGTTAGCAATGTGCAGCCTAGGGTTAATTTGAAGAGAGAGAGAGAGAGAGAGAGAGAGAGAGAGAGAGAGAGAGAGAGAGAGAGAGAGAGAGAGAGAGAGTTTGAATGTACGTGTGAAAGGCTGTAACATTTTTATTTCCTTGTGGAGAACGAGTTAGCAATGTAGGGACTGACATAAAGTTAACTTTTACATAATGCATTGGATTGTTTAATGATAAAAACAAACAAACCACACATGAAAGCTAGTACTTTAACTAGATGTCTACAATAAAATAGATTTTGTGGCAGAAAGCTTCCATTCCTTCGTTCCAAGAATGATCCTGAATCCGTTACACTGCTGTGAGGCCGTGGCGTTTCCCTTATTTCCTGACACAGCAGATGAATGCTGATGTGTTGTGTGTACTGTCCTTTCCAGCTGAAGGAAGGCCACCGCGAACTTGAATGCAATGGACAGGCCAAAGTCGCGTTCAGCTGTCCACAAAGGCGCCAAATCCTGTGAGGCCAACAGAATCGCTGCAGCTGAGCAACGCAGACAGGACAGGAAAAGCAGTGCCAGCAAGTCCCCGACAGCCGCCACCATCCCCTGTCCACACTGCGTCAGAACCTTCCGGGCGCGGATTGGCCTGACCAGTCATCTGCGCACCCACAGAGCCCAACCCACCCACCCCCAGGATGACTAGATGGTCCTCGTCGATCCCGACGGACGAACCACACTGTCCTTTCCAGCTGAAGGAAGGCCACCGCGAACTTGGAAGACCCTGCAAGCGCTTCAAGGACACCTTGAAGACACACCTCAAAGCCTGTGACATAGACATCGCTTCCTGGGAATATGATGCCCTTGACCGCTCTCGCTGGATGCTGTGCTCTTGTGGCATAAAGACGTTTGAAAACAAGAGAACGCTGGCCATTAAGGAGAAGCGTGAGCGAAGGAAGCAGGGCTCAACTTCTGGAGACGTTTTCCCTTGCAACACCTATGGGAAGTGCTGCGCATCCAGAATCGGTCTCTTCTCCCATATGAGGACACACACCGACAGATAAGCCTGCCTGCCTACTCGTCCGTCGGTCCGATGGGAGACTCCATTATTACTGTCCGTGCTAGAGGATGGTTTTGTTTATTTGTTTTTGTTTGTTGTTGTTGTTGTTGTTGCTGTGTTTTAGTTGTGTTGTTGTTTTCCGTGCTAATGACCGAGATATTGAGGGAGCTGTCAGGCTGTGAGGATGGAGCAGGTACGTTGGGAATTCTCAGGGGTAGAGTTTGATGAACTTGGATTGATTTGAATGTGAAAGGGATGTTGTGTTTCTTTTCCTCCTCTTCCTCCTCCTCCTTCTCTTCCTCCTCCTCCTCCTCCTCTTACTCCTCCTCTTCCTTCTCCTCTCTCCTCTTCCTCCTCCTCCTTCTCTTCCTCCTCCTCCTCTTCCTTCTCCTCCTTTTCTTCCTCCACATCTGCCTTCTCCTTCTCCTCTTCTTCCTTCTCTTCCTCCTCCTCTTCTTCCTCCTCCTTCTCTTCCTTCGTATTCTTGTTCCACCAATCATTTTTATTTGTGGTCTTCTTCAAACCTCCCTAGAAACGACGAAGAAAGTATCGTCACCACACACAAGCAGATTGCATTACAGACTGATTTGAATATTCTAAATGTATTGGTTGCATATTTTAGAAATGTTAAATTGAAAATGCTATGGAAGAGTGGTTGTCCAAAAAGCAAGAGAAGAGACAAAAGCTGAAACAAAAAGGAATTGACGAAACATACAAGCAAACAAATGTATCTGTTTAGAACGTTGAAAGAGGAATGATCTAATACCACCGCCCCCCCCCCCCCCCACCCTACCCCCACCAAAAAGAACACACACACACACACACACACACACACACACACACACACACACACACACACAAACACACACAAACAAACAAACAGAAATTCGGTTTTGTTTTACTCGTCCATGTGCGTTTTACTCACAAAAAAAAACAGAGAAACGCATAGCTTTGCTGGTCATGAGGTTTTGTACCCCTTACCCCCCACCCCCCACCCCCCACCCCCCACCGTCATCCCCTTCACTCTCCTCACCTCCCCCTCCCGCACCCCTCAGAAGTGGATTGGTACCGGAGCCTTGTGTTATCCGGTCGATGGCAAGGGATGTTCTTTCTCTCGCTAATGACTCAGGGACTAGGAAGGAAGAGGGGTTTGCCAGAGGATGGAGAAGACACCAGTGCTAGTCTGAGGGTGTCCACCTTGATGGAACTCGGTCTGAATGAAGGCACGTGATGTGTTTGCTTTCTTCTTCTTCTTCTTCTTCTTCTTCTTCTTCTTCTTCTTCTTCTTCTTCTTCTTCTTCTTCTTCTTCTTCAATATGGCTGATACAACAGACTGTGAGCGTGAGCTCTGTGCTTAATTTTGATATTACCTAGTTTTCGAGCAATTTTATTATGTGAAAGTTGTTGATTCTAATTTTTCACTCATCTTCGTTGGTGTGAACTTTTATAACTTCGTTGTGCCAGTGCTTATTTCTTATCTTGTTCTTTCAAACGTTTCATCAGTTGGTGAGTCAATTTACCCTTGAACACTTACTTCAGTTCAATTACGCGCCGACTTTTATCCTTCCGTCTCATCCACAAATGTCTTCATTTCATCGTTGCGAACATTTCATGCAAATATGTTATTTTGTGGTTTAGATCTGCACTCCTGAGGACTTGATTTATGACTACAATTGCTTTTCTTCATTATTATAACTTTATTTTATTTTTTCGGAAGACTTAGAGCCGATTTCGTGACGTCAGAATTTGGAAACGCCCGGCCCAAGCGTGTAGTACATTGTACCACATTGTTCCATTGTGAGACACCGAACTGTTAACGTCATTTCATGTTTTCTTCGATTTTGACGCAAGCACCATGCCTGTCATTATATTTTCTTTATCTAAACCATTTTAACTTTTTAAAATGACTAAAATGACAAAACATAACAAACGTAGTGTCTCAATTCCATCTCTTCATACAATTAAACATACACTTGATCCTTTTAGGCAAGTGACTTTCACAACAAAACGGGGATGTCTAGCACTCTGGAGGAGAACACTTCTTCTCCGATATTATATTCAAGTTCCAAGTGTGCCTGGATTTCATGTTACCTGGCAAGATCAGGATAAGGGTGGCAAAAATGATCTTCCGTGTGACCTTGAAAAAGAAAGGTCTTCAGCTGGCCCAATAGCCCTTCCGTACAGTGACGGTCTGGCACTTACTAAAGTGACCATTTTTTTTCACAATGACCAGAGACTGAAAATTACCATTTACTACTCTACTAACAAAGTCTTGATCCAGGGTAAAAGCTGCACACCCTGGGTCAATGAAGAGTTCAGAATCCTCAAGACATTAGTGGAGGATCTTTATGACAAACATGCAGGTAGAGAGGCATCCGAGACAGCTATCCAGGGCATCCCTCTCCCTGCTCAACTCCATGAGCTGAATATTGGTGCTGAAGTTCCTCAGTCACACCAACCACTGCTGATGATTGGCGGCAGTGAAGAGATTGACTCATCACCAGAAAGGTCTAACTCATCACCAGAAAGGTCTACAGGAGCCCAGAACGACCACTCCTCCGCGCTCACTCTGATATGTCCACATTCTGCCAGCGTGAGCAATTTACCTGCTTCTGGTGGGCCTGTGAACAATGGAGAGATGGTTCATCCACATGACACATCAGCTTCACTTCATTTATCTTTTTTGTCGTCACCACCACGCCCATTCGTCCCCGTCATCAATTCAACTTCAGACACACAGACTGCACAGGACAATGTATCTGTTTCTTCTTCTGATACAAAGGACGCCAGTAGTTCTGAGCTCGTTGAGAAAAGTCCACCACAGAGCCAGAGCCAGAGCAGTGAGCAGTCTTCTGATACATCCTTCCCAGAGCTAACAAGTTCAAAGCCTTCTAATTTTTCTTCGAATATTTTGGTTGATCATTGTTCAGAAGACGTTGATAACATTCATCTCAGAAGTGTGCTTCGGAAAATTGCCCAGCTGGAAAAAACACTCGACACTGTGTTGAGTGATAATGATGCTATGAAAACTCACATACACTCTCTACAATCAAAACTAGACAGTCTCACATCTAAGACACTCGTAACATCATCCACACAGACAAATGGATCAGCTTCAATCACTGAACATGTTGCAAATGTTACCACTTCGAATCGTTTTCTTCATCTCGAGCATGTCGACAGTGACAACGTGCCCTGTGACACCGACTTCCAGACCTTCAAAACTCGTCGCACTTCAAACCGTACCAAACACCACGACGATGGTGATCCACAGTCTCAATCTTCTTCCACTATCACATCAAAAGGCTCACAGCGATCTGCTCTGAACACTTTATCTAAACTAACAATCCCAGAAAGAGCCACCAGGGTTCTAATTGGTGACTCTGTCATCAGATATATAAACCCTAGGAGGATCACAACGCCCGGTACCTATCTTTTTAAGATTTGTGTACCTGGAATGACAAGCACTGATCTGAAACAATGGCTTGACTCTTTGGGTGAAAACAAAGGTATTGAATTGGTCACTGTCCATGTCGGTGTTAACGACTGTACAAGTAGTCGCATCGGAGAAGACACATGGAACAACCTCATATCAAGTATTCACCGTGTTTTCCCCAGGGCATCCATTCACATGAGCTCCATTGTTCCGGCAAAGGGAAATCACAACTTCAACAACGCTATTTTCCCATCAAACAGAACCCTGTCAAGTGTATGCCATCGTCTTGGAGTACCAGTCATAAACCATATGCCATCCTTCAGATCACCTTCAGATGGTACCCTTTATTCAGATCATATCCATCTGAGTAAAAAAGGAACTGCTCAGTTGGCCCACAATCTACAGCTCACTGAAAAGCGTCTTTCAGAAACTGAAAAAAATCCTAACACTTCTCAGAAACCCAAAGGGCTGACTGGTTGTCATACACACCACCGTCAACATACATCTAGGCATCCTGTCAGTCAATTAACACTTAATCAAGAACGCCGGTTCCGTGGGAAACACATTCATCAGGGTGGTCCATATCATCGTTTGAGGCCCGTTTTTTCTAACGGTCAGCCGACCCAACCCCGCAAGTTCCCTGTTCATCCATTACAGGACCAGCACTACATGCCTACACAGCCACAACGCTTCAGCCTTCCACCCGGTGCTACTAGAATGCATCAGGACCAGTTCCCCATCATACAGCCACGGCGCCACAACTTCCCACCAGCCATTCATCAGGCCCAGTTTCCCATCACGCAGCCACGGCGCCACGACTTTCCACCAGACGCTAATCAGGACCTGTTCCCCATGGCCTCACATGCACAGCACTTCGACCCTCCACCCAATCCTGCTGTCTGTCATCAAGACCAGTACGACTTCCAGCCAGCTGCTGCTGATAGTCAATTTGACCACTATTCCAACAACTTGTGTCATTATTCAAACAAAGTATTTGGAAACTGCTATTCTTTGTCACCAGAACAACCATCATTCCACAATGCTTACCAACATACCACACACCCTTTCCCCGTTAAATCTGTACCACTCTTCAACCCTTCTTTACAAACAGACCAATTCCCAGCTCTCAGACCTCACCCCTTGATACAATCTCTTGTATCATAAATAATTAGATGACTGACGATCAGCCCAGATCGTACACGACGTTGTGGGAACTTAACTCACCCCACCTCCCCACCTCCACCTCCCCTGCAAGCTGTCATCGCCATGGATGTTTCAGTTTGCATCGTTGACGTTCCCAGAGACTTGCCTTGGCGTCAAATCAACGCAGACATACAAGCTCTCTCTCTCTCTCTCTCTCTCTCTCTCTCTCTCTCTCTCTCTCTCTCTCAGCTTGAATTATTCAGCACTTTCCCTTACTAGAACTGCATTTCGAAAATCTAGGTAGTATTTTTATTATGCACTAATGTCAAGTCCTGCTAATGTCTCGAACTGGCCTGTTTGTGAAGGACTGCGAGTAGGTCACTTAAACATATGTCATTTGGTCAATAAAATGACAGACGTATCGAAGATGATATATAATAATGATAAACCATTCCATATCTTTGGCTTTTCTGAATCATGGACGAACATTCACATTAATGACAAATCTATTTCTATTCCTGGTTACAATATTGTTCGGAAAAATCCTCAAAAATCTAAAGAAAGTGGTATCGTCATTTATATTCAAAATAACGTTCCGTACAGAATTCGTAATGACCTACATCATCCAGATGTTGAATCACTGTGGCTTGAAGTTCAATCCCAAAATAAATCAACAGATTCGCTCCTTATAGCATTTTTGTACAGACATCCTAAGAGTTTTTCCAAGTGGTATGACGATTTTTGTGAAATGATGGACAGCGCCTGGCTTTCAAAAAAAGAAGTATTAATTTTGGGTGACTTTAATTTAGATCTTTTTCAGCGTCATAGCCGATGGAACAACATCTATACGTCTTACAATCTCCATCAGTGTATTGATTCCCCCACCAGAGTTACACAAAAAACTAGAACGCTCTTAGATCATATTTATACATCCAATCTAACATCAGTTCGAGAAATTTGTGTGCCGAATGTTGGCGTAAGTGACCACAATGCCGTCTGCATTACATGGGGAAAAAAGGGTTTCAAAATACCCAAAACAGGTCATACTGTTGTCACATTTCGGTCATTTAAACATTTTAATCTGGACGCCTTTCAATCAGACCTCATTTCTGCACCTTTCACTAACATTTATAGCTTTACTAATCCAGACGAAGCCCTTTCCTTTTGGACTGCAACGTTACTGCATGTTGTTGATAAACATATCCCTTTAATTCAGAGACGAGTCAAGTCGGAAATTCTTCCGAGTTGGCTTACGCAAGATATCTTTCAAGCAATGGATGACAGAGACCATCAAAAGATAATCGGTCCATTCGAAGAATACCAGAAGAAACGTAATATTGTCAAATACATGATCAGAAAGTCTAAACGGATTTTCTTTCGTAAGCTAATCGAAGACAAAAGCAACACAGCCTCCATATGGAAGGCTATACACCAACTCACCAAACCAAACAATTCAAATGCGGAATGTCTCATTCCTGTTGATACACTGAACAATCACTTTGCTGACATTGGAAACAAATTAATCGCAAATGACAGTGCACACACTTCTTTTGATTTCAGCATCTTAGAAAACTTCTGTCATAATAAAGATATAAAAACAAAGTTTTCTGTTCCATTAATGTCTATTCATGAAGTCTTATCTTATTTAGTATCGCTAAAAAATAAAAACTCGTGTGGCTTCGATGGCATTAGTCCAAAAATATTAAAACTATCTGCACCTTATATTGCCGATTCTCTTACTTATCTCTTCAATCTTTGTCTATCCAAAAATCATTTTCCAAAAGAGTTTAAATATGCAAAGGTTATTCCCCTGCATAAAAAAGGTGATGTTCATGATGTCAATAATTACAGACCAATCTCATTGTTGTCTTCTGTCTCAAAAGTTCTAGAACGTCATGTACACCTTTGTCTTACATTCTTTATTGAAAAATATCAGCTTCTACATACCAATCAATCAGGATTTAGACAGCACCATTCTTGTGAAACCGCTTTATGTAGAATAACTGATGCATGGCTGCGTGATATTAATAAAAGCAAGGTGGTTGGAGTGATATTCCTTGATTTTACAAAAGCGTTTGACTTAATCAATCACGAAATATTGCTTCACAAATTGAAATGTTATGGTATTGCCGATAACTGCTTATTGTTTCTCAGATCTTACCTAGAAAACCGTATTCAGGCTGTCTATTCACGTGGCTTTATTTCTTCCAAAAGGCATGTTCCAAGAGGAGTACCGCAGGGGTCAATTCTAGGCCCTCTCTTATTTTCCTTGTATATCAACGATCTACCTTTATCAATTCAACATGCAATCTGTGATTTATTTGCTGATGATACATCAATACAATATGCTAGTCACAATGTTGACGAAATTAGTTATCACCTGAATGCCAACATGAAATCTGTCGAAAACTGGTGTGATGCTAATGATATGGTCGTGCACCCTGAAAAGACAGAATGCATGTTAATTTGTCCTCGTCAGAAAAGACAGAACATAAAAGACGCACAACTTAACATAAAATATAAAGACAATACTATCAAACAAGTTACTAAGCATATACTATTAGGCATTACTATTGATCAAAATCTTTCGTGGCAGGAACATATTCATTGCCTCATAAAACAAGTATCATCTAGTGTATTCCAATTATCACAGATCAAACACTTTCTTGATAATCATTCTAGACGTGTGTTTTACTTTGCCTATATCCAGTCTCGCCTCAGCTATTGCTCGATTATTTGGGGTAAATGTCCTCCTTCTACATTAAAGCCACTTTGCTCTTTACAAAAACGTGCCATTAAGATGATTAACCATGTAAATACCACAGGTGGATCTGTGCACAATATGTACAAAGAACTTCAAATATTACCTGTTCATATACTTATTAGATATAACACATTGATTCTTATGCATAAAATTGTTCATAACGCATGCCCACAATATTTAAAATCGTTATTTTGTTTCCAGTTCCAACGTAATTCAGATAGAGCTATTGTCCCAAAGCCTAAAATTGATTTATTTAAGATGAGTCTCTCATTTAATGGAAGCATCGAATGGAACATGCTTCCAAAGACATGTCGTCAAATTCCAGCCATATCTCTCTTTAAAACTAAGATAAGAATATTTCTATTCGATACATTTGATTAACCTACTCGCGGTCTTTTGCAAATGCTTGCTTGTACTCAGTCCACTAGCTGCCATGCCATGATGAATGAAAAATTGAATGTATGTGTATGTGTGAACAGTAAGTGCGTGTGTGTGTTTGTGTGTGTTTGAGTGTGTGGGCGTGAATGTGTACGTATGTCTTTGTTGCTTGTTTTATAATTTTGTGTGTGTGTGTGTGTGTGTGTGTGTGTGTGTGTGTGTGTGTGTGTGTGTGTGTGTGTGTGTGTAAGTACCTATGTACATGTAATGTACCAATTGTTCCAGTTTTTCATCGCTTTGTTACCTTTAATAGACTATTCAAGTTCCTATTCTTATTCGTCGTTCTTATTATTTTATTTTATTTCAGTTTATTTCTTTATTTTTATGTTTTGTGTCGTTCGTTCTTTATTTTTTATGTCGTTAAATGGGCAGAATTGTAAAAAGGCCTTTACTGTGCCTAATTCTTTACCCATTAAAGATTCAATCAATCATTCATTCATTCGTCTCCTTCTTCTGCTGCTGCTTCAGCGTTCTTTGTTCTCAGTTTTTCCTGGTCTTCTCGTTCATCTTTTTTTTCTTTTTCTTTTTTTCTCCCTTGTTGTTGGCGTTGGTATTGCTGTTGTTGTTCATCATCATCATCATCATCATCATCATCATCATCACCATCTTCTTCTTCTTTTCCTTAGTCTCCGGCATGTTCCTTCTGTTCCTTTTTTTTTTTTTTTTTTTTTTTTTTTCATTTCGCTTTCCATCCTGAACTGAGTTCATATCCTTTCCCTCCCCTACACACCGCCTTTTCTTTTTTATAAGCACGTGTCATCTTCCTCTCCAGCCTTCAGCCACTCACTCACTCCCGGATATTCCTGTCTGCCATGGTCTTCTACAAGCTGTTGTTTATTCACAAAGCAAACTCAGCGTCTTGTCTTTCGGATGAGACAATAAACCGAGGTCCCGTGTTGCAGCACGCACATGGCGCACTGAAAAAGAACCTATGGCAACTGGAGTGTTGTCCTCTGACAAAATTATGCAAAAAGAAATCCACTCTGATAGGCACACAAACATATAAGCATGCACTCAAGGCCTGACAAGCGCGTTGGGTTATGATGCTGCCATCTGCCCAGCAGATGTGGTGTGGCGTATATGGAATTGTCCGAACGCAGTGACGCCTCCTTGAGAAACTAAAAACTGAAACTATTCACAAAACTGTGGTTTTCAATCTTCTTCTTCTTCTTCGTCGTCGTCGTCGTCGTCGTTCTCGTTGTCGTTGCCGTCGTTATCATCTTCTTTGGCTAGGTCTTAGTCTTCAGCCTGACATTAACATGAAATGCATTATCATATGTTTTTGATAAATACAGTTTGACAGGATGCTGACCTTCAGAAAACATACGGAAAATACTGTTCTTAAATGCAAAAAAGGGTCTTTCAGTCTTAAAGGCAATGGCAACCAAAGCTATTTAACAACGCCACCTCATCCTGTTCTCAGTACAATCGACTACGGACTTGGGCTAGCAACACCGTCTCAAAGCAACCTCCCCAAATTATAAAGAGTTCAAAATGAAGGTATGAGGCTGATCCTTGGAAGAACAAAAGATACGGGACAAAAGGGAAATGAGCGAGCTGACAGACTTGCTGGAAACGCAACACCAACGACTGGCCTACATCTATGAAAATCGGAAATCCTCAGGAAAGTCAAAGAATAACAAAAAAAGAACAGGTACAAGGCCATCACACCATCGATCGCCTCAAAGAAATAAAGGTAAAGAGAGGGAGCGGCTGCAAGTCTAGCATGAAAGATAGAGCACGATGCTTTGCAAATCAAACGAATATTGGCATCATTTCCAAACAAACATTACACAAATTTCTTCAAAACGGAACATAATCTCTGTGGGCTTTTCCGAATACAGTAGACTGAGCAACACGCTAGACGCCACGTTCCTGGCATCAGAGATCTTTCCCCATCCCTCTTGGGCCAATCAGTGTCAGCCTCTGTGTGTGTGTGTGTGTGTGTGTGTGTGTGTGTGTGTGTGTGTGTGTGTGTGTGTTACATTTATTTGCTTATTTGTTTATTCATTATCATTAATGTCTTTTTTATTTTTGTTTGTTATCATATTATTATTATTATTATTATTATTATTATTATTATTATTATTATTATTATTATTATCAATATTAAATTTTTCTTCTTTTTTTTCATCATTCTTTTTTTTTTTTTTTTTTTTTTTTTGAATATTCATTTGCTTCTTGTTTTTGTTTTTCTTTTTCTTTCTTCTTTTTTCTTTTACTCAAGGCCTGACTAAGCGCGTTGGGTTATGCTGCTGGTCAGGCATCTGCC
>NC_134880.1:14709777-14717277 GCF_041734735.1 Babylonia areolata | reverse complement strand
ACAATAACAACGCTTCAGCAATGAAAGCGGAATCATCTTGGAAGTTTGAGAGAAGACATTATAGGGAAATCTTCGTTCCATATTTCGTATGTATGTACGGACTTCGTTTGAGAGAAAACACTTTAAAGAGAAATCTTCGTTCAATATTTCATAATTTTTAGGTATGTACGGACTATGAACAATATGGCTTCAAGACCCAGGATCTGTGTGAACCACTTTGTTTCCTTGCCTACTCTGTGTTGGATAATGGTGCATTGTGGTACACGGTCGATGTCCAGGACAGGGGGTGTCCCTCTTCACCGTCAATGACCCAGGGAACGGGGAATGGTGAGGGGTGGAGTGGACATTCAAGGGTCAGTCTGAGGGTGTCTGGTTGGATGGAATTTTATCTGAAAAAAAGAAGCTGTGTGTCTGTTATCATTTTTACTGTATTTTTGTTCCTATCTTCTTTGGCTTTTTCTTTATCCTCGTTCATGGTTTCTTTTTTTTTGTTTGTTTGTTTGTTTGTTTTGTTGTTGTTGTTGTTGTTTGTTTGTTTGTTTGTTTTGTTTTGTTTTGGGTTTTTGATGTTGTTGTTGTTGTTGTTGTTTGTTTTGTTTTGTTTTTTTTGCTTATCGACATTCATCTTTCTCTGCTACTTCAGCCTCCTTCTCCTCCACTGACACCTGCCTCACCCTGCCCCCCTCTCTGTCTGTTTCAATTTCGGTTTCTCAAAGAGGCGTCACTGCGTTCAGACAAATCCATACACTCCACACCACATTTGTTAGGCAAATGCCTGACCAGCAGGATAACCCAACGCATTTAGTCAGGCTTTGAGTGCATGCATTATGTTATGTTAGTGCACCTATTAGATGGAATTTCTTCTATATATTTTTTTTTTCCAGGGGACAACCCTTTTGTTGACGCGGGTTCTTTTTCAGTGCGCCAAGCGCGTGCTGCAAACGATCTTATCCGAATGACTAGACGCATCATTTGATTTTTCCAGTCAAACTTGGGAGAAAACGTTAGAGCTGTCTGCCATTCCAACTTCCCTCTGACTTGCTTGTACATCATCGTCACCCTCTTCTTCTTCTTCTTGAAGTGAAAGTCTGCAACAACAACAACGCATGCTTTCAGCACCAATACAGTGGCAGATTGATTGCTTCCACTGCGATTTTCGCAAATGATTTGTGAAAGTCTTTGGCATTTCCCTTCCTGCGTCTGGATAGCTGTGACTTGTGTCAACAGTCTGTGACAAGGGACGTTCTTTTCCTCGCTAATGGCCCGGGGACTGGCTGGGGGAGAGTATGGAGTGGACACAGGTGAAGTCTGTGAAAGTTGAGCGTGGTGAAATTAGGTCTGAATAACTGGGGGATGGGGGGGTGTCTGTATTTGTTATCCTCTTCTTCTTCTTCTTCTTCTTCTTCTTCGTGATAATAATTATAACAATTGTTCTTTTCAATACTTTGTTATTGTTAGTGGAATATTCCAGTTATTCTTCTCATCCGTCTCTTTTATTATTACTTTGTGAATGTGTTGTTTCATTAAATGGGCAGAATTTAAAATGAAAAAGCCTGTATTTAATTATTTATCCAGTAGAGATTCTTTTCCTTTCTTCTTCTTCTTCTTCTTCTTCTTCTTCTTCTTCTTCTTCTTCTTCTTCTTCTTCTTCTTCGTCATCATCATTCGTGGGTTGCAACTCCCACGTTCACTCGTATGTGTACGAGTGGGCTTTTGCGTGTGTGACCGTTTTTACCCCGCCATGCACATTAGAGATTCAATCAATTAATCAGTCTTCTTCTTGTTGTTGACATAATCCCGGGAGCATTTTCACAAGTTTTAGCGTGGTGGCGAATGACTTGATTTCCTATTTTAAAGAATGATTTCACAGGTTGAAAACCCCCGAAACTACACGAGAAGAGTCTAATCTGAAACCACAACAAAATTCAGTTAAAGCATGCTAACAAACCAAGCAAAGCAATAAATAAGGACATGCTCACGTTAAGATTTTCCTGGATTTTTTTTGGATTTTTTTTATGTTGGACAAGTGCTGCTGCCAAAAACTAAATCTCTGTACCGAAGTATAGATAATAAAGTTTGTGTATTGTATATTGTATTGTAACATTACAGAAATGTTCTTTTCATCATTTGTACGCATGTATGGACAATAACCTAAATGGCTTAAGGATCCAGGATCCATGTAACCTCGCTGTGTTTCCTTGCCTGCTCAGTATTTGGAAAGCGGTCCATTGTGGTACACGGTCGATATTCAAGACAGGGGATGTCCCTCTTCACCGTCAATGACCCAGGGAACGGGGAATGTAGGGGGGGGGGTGGAGTGGACATTCAAGGGTCAGTCTGAGGGTGTCTGGTTGGATGGAATTTTGTCTGAAGAAAGGAAGGTGTGTGTTTGTTATCCTTTTTATTGTTTGTTTTGGTTTGTTTTGGTTTTTTTCCTATCCTTCTTTGGCTTTTTCCTATCCTAATTCACGTTGGATTTTTTTTTTAATTGACCTTCATCTTTCTCCGCCACTTCAGTCTTCTCCTTTTTTTCCTGCCTTCTCCCTCCTCTGACCCCCGCCTTACCCTACCTCACCCCCACACCCTCTGCCACTGTCTGCCATTCCCTCTTCTCTCTTTCTTGTTTGTTCATCGTTGTGAACTTCTTCTGTCTCTTCTTCTTGAAGTTCACGTCACCAAGAACAACACAAGCTATTAGCACCAATACAGCGACTTGACTGATTGGTTCAATAGGAATTACCAGAATGTGATGGAGAGTACGAAAGCATTCAACAAAGAGTGGTGGAGATGAGCTCAAGAGGTACAGGGTTCTAATCCACCCACCAGCAATGGTTTTCCTGCTATCTGCTGTAGTGACCACAATGACAGTGAAGCTGACAGCGATAGACAGTAGGTGGTTCTCTGTCTCTGTCCACACCACTTTTTCTTTCTGTCTTTCGCTCTGACTCTCCTGTGTGTCTCTTGCCTTCCCTCTTCCATTCACCCTCTCTCTCTCTCTCTCTCTCTCTCTCTCTCTCTCTCTCTCTCTCTCTCTCTCTCTCTCTCTCTCTCTCACTCTCTACACACACACACACACTCTCTCTCTTTGTTTGTCTGTCTATCTGCACGTGTGTGTGTGTGTGTGTGTGTGTGTGTGTGTGTGTGTGTGTGTGTGTGTGTGTGTCTGTCTGTCTGTCTGTCTGTCTGTCTGTCTCTGTCTCCCTCTTTCTCTCTCTGTCTCTCCTTCTCATGAAAATTTGCTCATATCAACTCTGTGTGTGTGTGTGTGTGTGTGTGTGTGTGTGTGTGTGTGTGTGTGTATATATATATATATATATATATATATATATAGAGAGAGAGAGAGAGAGAGAGAGAGAGAGAGAGAGAGAGAGAGAGAGAGAGATATCAGAGATGAATTTAGATTTGTTTTTGCTGTTTTGGTCAGATTTTTGTTTTCGTTTTTTTTGTATTATCTTTCAGAACATCCCTTTCCCCATCTCTCCTTGTATACATATATCCAACATGACATAACGAGATCCCTGCGATCCTCTTCGGGATGATGTCTCTTTACCAGCAATTAAGAATTGATCCCCTGATCAAAATCCTACAGAGGTGGGGAAATGAGCGAACATCCCCGAGAATTATCCCAGCTTTCTCCTCGTTCCTTTTGATGTCAAGACATGGCAGCAGGGGAAATCAATCAGCTTCTGTGTGAGAGACAGGATGAGTGTTGGAGAGTGGGGGGGGGGGGGGGGGGGAAATCGCATCTTTGATGTTGAAGCTGTAAATGTGGAATGTGATGTTTGATGTGTAGCTATTGGTTGTGGTCTTAGAAAGGAAGAATGATTTATAAAATTAATATAAAAAAAAAATAATGAATAAGCAACAGCAATACATGGAAACAGATCAAATTCAAAGGAGAAGAGGAGGTGGTTTTTTTGTTGTTGTTTTTTTGTTTTGTTTTTTTTTCCTCTTGTACACAAGGTTATATGTTAACATTTCACGACATCAGTGTGATTTAACATTCACACAGCAAAACATTTGGTCCATCAATGCACATCGAAAATAATCATTAACTTGTTGAGATACAAGGGTTATTTTTCAATATGATAATAGTTATAATAGTAATAAGAAGATGAAGAATAACAACAAATAATAAACAACAAGAAAAAATAGGAAATATTGACAGTGATACCAAATGTCACATCATGGCATGTATTCATGATGACATAGCTTCAAGGAGCACCGGAGTTTTTATAAAGTGTTATTAAAGGATTAATATAATTATGTTATCAATTACCTGTGGCAGCTGACTTCTTTTATCAAAATTAATGTACAAACATGTCAAATTTGGCAGCATATTCATTTCTGATATTGTTATAAATTATATCAGACACACATCATTCATATAATGTATTATGATGACAGTTTTCATTTTATTCAATATTCTATTGGTATATTGATGAGGTGGGAAGTTCAGTTCACCTCAGTTTCTCAAGGAGGCGTCACTTCGTTCGGACAAATCCATATACGCTACACAACATCTGCTAAGCAGATGCCTGACCAGCAG
Organism: Babylonia areolata; assembly: GCF_041734735.1. Taxonomy (NCBI): domain Eukaryota; kingdom Metazoa; phylum Mollusca; class Gastropoda; order Neogastropoda; family Buccinidae; genus Babylonia; species Babylonia areolata. The sequence goes on along the minus strand of NC_134880.1, from coordinate 14,712,728 downwards.
TGTAACCCAACGCGCGAGGAGGGGGTAAACGAAGGGTTAAAGAAGCTTGAGAAGAAGGATTTTAAAATAAGAGAGGAATTTGTATTTGTATTTGTATGTCTTTTTATCACAACAGATTTCTCTGTGTGAAATTCGGGCTGCTCTCCACAGGGAGAGCGCGTCGCTATACTACAGCGCCATCCTTTTTTTTTTTTTTTTTGTTTCTTCTTTTATTTTTGTTTGTTTGTTTGTATTATTTCCTGTGTGCATTTTTTTTTTTTCTATCGAAGTGGATTTTTCTACATAATTTTGCCAGGAACAACCCTTTTGTTGTCGTGGGTTCTTTTACGTGCATTAAGTGCATGCTGCACACGGGACCTCGGTTTATCGTCTTATCCGAATGACTAGCGTTCAGACAACCACTCAACGTCTAGTGGAGTGAAAGAAAGTATCGGCGGCTGGGCCGTGATTCGAACCAGCGCGCTCAGATTCTCTCGCTTTCTAGACGGACGCGTTAGGCCATCACTCCACATAGACATACACATAGCTGAGAAAAAAACAAGATGTAAATCAGTATCTGTTACAAGCCGATGAATCAAAATATGTGCTGGATTGAGTGGCATATCCCCTTCGAAGTATGGAGTTGACAGCGCTGAATTTAAAATTTTCTTCAACAATATGTGAGTGTTAGACACTGTGTGTGTGTGTGTGTGTGTGTGTGTGTGTGTGTGTGTGTGTGTGTGTGTGTGTGTGTGTGTGTTTTACAAACACCGTTTTCTCAAACTTTTCTCAAACTTCTTACAACTTTCTTGACATTGGATTTCTGTGGGGCTAGAGGTTTATATTCAGCACCCATGGACATTAGTTTACATGGACAGGCACTTGCAAAGGTTAAGAAGACACCAGCCTTAGTTCGGCTTGTCCACACAAGTTTTCCAAAGTCTTAGAACTGGCCAATCACTGTCTTCATTCTGAGTCAGGACACTGTGTGTATCTTGTAGAAACTTTTTTTTTTAAGGGCGCATTTCTTTGAGGTGTGTGTGTGTGTGTGTTGTGTGCTGTGTGTGTGTGTGTGTGTGTGTGTGTGTGTGTGTGTGTGTGTATGTGTGTGTGTGTGTGTGTGTGTGTGTGTGTTTTGTGTGTGCTCTGTGTGTGTGTGTGTGTGTGTGTGTGTGTGTGTGTGTGTATGTTGTGTGCTCTGTGTGTGTGTGTGTGTGTGTGTGTGTTGTGTGCTCTGTGTGTGTGTGTGTGTGTGTGTGTGTGTGTGTGTGTGTGTGTGTGTGTGTTTTACAAACACCGTTTTCTCAAACTTTTCTCAAACTTCTTACAACTTTCTTGACATTGGATTTCTGTGGGGCTAGAGGTTTATATTCAGCACCCATGGACATTAGTTTACATGGACAGGCACTTGCAAAGGTTAAGAAGACACCAGCCTTAGTTCGGCTTGTCCACACAAGTTTTCCAAAGTCTTAGAACTGGCCAATCACTGTCTTCATTTTGAGTCAGGACACTGTGTGTATCTTGTTGAAACTTTTTATTTAAGGGCGCATTTCTTTGAAGTGTGTGTGTGTGTGTGTGTGTGTGTGTGTGTATGTTGTGTGCTGTGTGTGTGTGTGTGTGTGTGTGTGTGTGTGTGTGTGTATGTGTGTGTGTGTGTGTATGTGTGTGTGTGTGTGTGTGTGTGTTGTGTGATCTGTGTGTGTGTGTGTGTGTGTGTGTGTGTGTGTGTGTGTTGTGTGTGTGTGTGTGTGTGTGTGTGTGTGTGTGTGTGTGTGTGTGTGTGTGTGTGTGTGTGTGTGTGCAGATACGGATACAGTTACAGATACAGAATACTTATTATCTCACGAAGAGAAATTCATGCGTGGTGTACGCTACATAAACAAATGTACGGTATGAACACACACAAGGAATAAAATGCTCAAATGTCAAGTTAACTACTGCGGAACTTCACAATCATAAACACCCACCGATCACAGTCATTCAATACCAGCGTAAATGTATACATAAAAGAAAGTATGCTAAACTGCTAAGTTAATGTAAGCATCGCATAAGATAATCACAGCCACACGCGTGCATCAATAAATATAACACAAAACTAAAACATTGACATGAAAACACGGTTAAAACCAAGCTGTTTTCCAGTATTAAAAATCTAATACAAAATATAAAGTACACACATACGTACACATCCGTAGACATGCCCCCCCCCCCACCCCCCATCATAACAATGGATGTACGGATACGCCCTCTCTCTGTGTGTGTGTGTGTGTGTGTGTGTGTGTGTGTGTGTGTGTGTGTGATCAAATGATTTTTTCAGTGTCTTTTTATGATTGTTTTGTTGGATTGAATGGATATTACACTTGGGTCAAGAAGGCCCTGCGTTTCTCTTTATTTAGATCTTCAAACGTCGTGACTAAGTTTTGGACGAGAAGCCAGCATCTGTTGAAACGAATTTTGTTGAGATGTTAAAAGATCGTGATTCACATTTTCTTGTGGGGACAAGAGGGTGGCTGGTGTCACAGCCGCTGATTCCATGCAGGAAAATTGAAACGGGTGGCATCAAATTGTATGTGTCTGTTTCTGCCTCTGTATCTGACAGTCTGGTTCTCACTCTGTCTGTGTGTCTGTATTACATGTCTCTGTCACACACACACACACACACACACACACACACACACACACACACACACACACACACACACACACACACACACACACACACACACACACACACACACACACACACACACACACACACACACACACACACACACACACACACACACACACTCCGTCTAGCTGTCTGTCTCTGTCTCAGATTCTCCCTCTCCCTATCTCTCTCCCTCAGTCTGAATGTTTACCTGACTGACTGTCCGCCTGTGCGTCTGTCTGTCTGTCTGAGCCTCTCATCTTTGTTCTTCTCTCTCTGTCTTCTGTCTGTCCGATTCTCTCTGTCTCTCTGTCTCTGTCTG
>NC_134880.1:14702277-14704777 GCF_041734735.1 Babylonia areolata | reverse complement strand
AAGAGAAAAGCGAGAAAAGATTAAAAAAAAAAGACAAAGAAGAATTGCTGCAAAAGGCATGCTTGATATTCTGCACGTGTATAAACACGTTGATGCTTCGGGCAACAAGCGAATCTGAACGCATCAATTCGGGAGGAAAGGGGGGGAGAGGGAGATATCAGCACATTTGTCCCGCCAGGATCACTCAGGATTCAAGGATACGGATCTGTAATACACGCTGGACAGATATGGAATGCACTAACCAATCGATTATCCAAACCCATTTCGTCAGGAGATGAAAGACTCCAAGAACCACCACTGAATTCTACGTCCGATTTCTCCACGCTGAGTCCGCTCTGCGTAGTGTGGTTTTCCGCCACTTGAAGAATAGCCGACAATGAAGCATCCTGTCCAGGTTGCTGAGAAAGCGGGTCCACGTCATTGTGTCGACAGCTCATTGCGTCGACAGCTCATTGCGTGGACAGGATGTGTAGAGGATGTAGTCTGGGTATAGATACAGGATACTGTGTAGAGAATGTAGTCTGGATATACAGGATGTAGTTTAGAGGATATAGTCAGGGTATAGATACAGGATGTAGTTTAGAGGATGCAGTCTAGCTATAGATACAGGATGTAGTTTAGAGGATGTAGTCTAAGTATAGATACAGGATGTTGTGTAGAGGATGTGGTCAATAATGAAGGACGTTTGTCGCCATTCAGCATTCCAAAAGTGAACATAGCACAAATAAGAATTTACAATTGGAGGACGATGAGCTGTCGACGCAATGAGCTGTCGACGCAATGAGCTGTCGACTTTACGGGTACCTCCCTGAGAAAGGTCTTAGGATCCCTTCCCCGGCACGTTATATGGTTCCTGTCTCCCTACCACCACCACCACCACTACCACCACCACCACCACCGCCACAGCCCGCACCCCACCCCCTAATCTCCTTTTCTTTGCAAGGCCCCGTGCTACCTACCCCACAGATGGGCGCTGTCTCTGTTCCCATCATGCTTTTCAGCGGAACCAGAGCTGCGTGTAATCACTTTCCTAGGTTTCAGGAAACAGCATAAATCAGGCAGAACAACACTTGTAACCGTATTTTGCGCGGGGGGGGGGGGGGGGAGGGAGGGGGGGGGGGGGGGGGGGGGGTCGATGTAGGGCGGTGGGGGGGTGTTGATCGTTCCTTGGTATGAGGTTCGATAACTGGATGGTTCCGGAGGAGGGATAAGAGATGGTGTCTCATCTAGTTTTCTTTCTTTCTTTCTTTTTCTTCTCCTTCGTCTTCTTCTTCTTCTTCTGGTCTCAAGAACGAAGAGGACGAAGTGTGTGTGTGTGTGTGTCGGGGGGGGGGGGGGGGGGGTCAAGGTGATGTGAGGATGACCTTCGCGACCTTACAACCGAACATCCTGCTTGACCCACTCTGCAGCTCCTGGTTAGCGGGGGCGACAGGCGTGATGATCGATTGCTGGTCAGCTGAAAACACAGGGCTGGTAAACTGCAACCACATGCTGTTCCGGACAAGGCGGGTATTGAGTCTCTTCATACTTCTTGTTCTTCTTCTTCTGCGTTCGCGGGCTGCAACTCCCACGTTCACTCGTATATACGCGAGTGGGCTTTTACGTGTATGACCGTTTTGAACCCGCCATGTAGGCAGCCATACTCCGTTTTCGGGGGTGTGCATGCTGGATATGTACTTGTTTCCATAACCCACCGAACGCTGACATGGATTACAGGATCTTTAACGTGCGTATTTGATCTTCTGCTTGCGTATACACACGAAGGGGGTTCAGGCACTGGCAGGTCTGCACAAATGTTGACCTGGGAGATCGTAAAAATCTCCACCCTTTACCCACCAGGCGCCGTCACCGTGATTCGAACCCGGGATCCTCAGATTGAAAGTCCAACGCTTTAACCATTCGGCTATTGCGCCCGTCTCTTCATACTTCTTAAAAGTAAAGTGTTTTGTTTTCTTGGGCCCGTGATTTAAAGCGTGTGCAGCGAGTTTGGAGACATGGAATGGGGGCCAATCGTTCATGTGTGGTGGCCACGTAGCTAGTAAGCAGCTTTGGATTTCATACCTGTGTGTCGTTAGTATCAGTATCAGTTTCAGTAGCTCAAAGGAGGCGTCACTGCGTTCGGTCAAATCCATATACGCTACACCACATCTGCCAAGTAGATGCCTGACCAGCAGCGTAACCCAAGGCGCTTAGTCAGGCCTTGAGAAATAAATAAATAAATAAAAATAAATAAAAATATATAATAACATTTTTTAATTAAAAAAAAGAAGATAAAAAATAAAAATAAAATAAAATAGTCAGTTAGTTAACTAGTTAGTTACCTAGTCAGTTAGTTGGTCAAGAAGTTAGTTGGCCAGTCATTTAGTAGTTATTTGTTTATCTATCTGAAGATTTGTTTTGTTTTTAGTTATCAGTCATTATCAATGCACTTGATCGCTCGTTCACCTGTTTATTCCTGTCAGTGATGGAAAGTGTCCTGACTTGCATATGCTTCCTCTGT
>NC_134880.1:14664777-14699777 GCF_041734735.1 Babylonia areolata | reverse complement strand
AAAATCATAATTATAAACAACGATGAACATCATGATTATAAACAATAGTGAACATCATGATCATAGAGAAATGACACAAGAAATAATAATGAACATCATAAATATAAACAACGATGAGCATCATGATTATAGAGAAATGACACAAGAGACAACAATGAACATCATGATTATAAAGAAATGACACATGAAACAACAATGAACATCACAATTATAAGACAAAAAAATATGAACATCATACTCATAGAGAAACGACACAAGAAACAACAATGAACATCATGATTATAGAGAAATGACACAAGAAACAATAATGAACATCATGATTATAAACAATGATGAGCATCATAATCATAGAGAAATTACAAGAAATAACGATGAACATTATGATTACAAACACTGATGAACATCATAATCATAGAGAAATGACAAGAAATAACGATGAACATCGTGATTATAAGAAGAAATATGAACATCATAATCATAGAGAAATGACACAAGAAACAACATTGAACATCATGATTATAAACAATGATGAACATCATGATTATAGAGAAATGACACAAGAAATAACGATGAACATCATGATTATAAACAATGATGAACATCATAATCATAGAGAAATAACACAACAAACAACGATGAACATCATGATTATAAATACTGATGAACATCATAATCATAGAGAAATGACACAAGAAACAACGATGAACATCATGATTATAAATACTGATGAACATCATAATCATAGAGAAATGACACAATAAACAATGATGAACATCATGATTATAGAGAATGACCCAAGAAACAAAGGTGAACAGGAGCACGCGCTCTTTGTACCAGCAATAAATTTGACCACTACAACGACCGCTTAGTTTTACCAATTGTTTTCCAACACTGGCTTGATATGGTATGACACCACAGACAAGGAAGCATAATATAGATTCCAAGATGAACAATATATTAAATAAACTTGTAAATAAACGAATAAATAAATGAATAAATAAATAAGTAAATAAATAAATAAACGAATAAGTGAATAGAAAAGTAGTACATCTGTAGTCAACAATCGAAAGCGACAGCACTTTATCAGATTAAATGAATAAATGCATAGTTAAATAAACCATTGAATGAATAAAATACACAAATATATACATAAATGAATCAAAGAAAAGTCTGGTACCTCAATACAACCATTCAGTGTTTCAACCCAAACTAATGATAATAATGACACAACAACAATAATTATGATACGAATAATAAAGAGGAAGGAGAAGAAGAAGAATGATAACACAGAAATTGTTTATTCTGAAAAAAATCCACGTGCCACATTTTTAACCTACTAGAGATATATCGACGAAGAATATAACAAACGGCGTTCAGCATGATTACATAATTCAGCAAAAAAATCATTTACTGCCTCTTTTGTTTTTCATTGCATGTTGTGGAGAGACTGGGAAGGGAGAAATAGCACAAATTTAAAAACAACAACAACAACAACAAAATCCAAAAACAACAACATATAACTATCAGAAATCAAGGCGTCACATTCAGAAATCAAGATGGAGCAAAGGCTAATTCATGAAATAAAGTTGATTGAAAGGAATCAAAGACAGAGCAATTATCTTTACCAATCATACTATCTTCCAATATATATATACATACATATATATATAGAGAGAGAGAGAGAGAGAGAAGACTGAGAGGAAGAGGAGAGAGAGTGGTGGTTGTAGGGGGAAGGGGGGGGGTGGAGGAGTGTGACAATCTGGGCGCGGGAGTATAATTATAGCAATTCGAAAGGGAGAAAAAAAAAATGCTGATTATTATGCAAAACCAGAAAATCGAGAGAAATAAACTCATTGAAGAAAACAATGAAAACATTCAGAAAACAAATTTCGAAACACTGACCGTTCACCTAGGTCAATGTGTCATGGAAACACTGACCCTTCACCTAGGTCTATGTGTCATGGAAACACTGACCGTTCACCTAGGTCTATGTGTCATGGAAACACTGACCGTTCACCTAGGTCTATGTGTCACAGGCTTGATATATTTCACAGTACTCAGAACACAATTTTCTTCGGAGCTGAAAATGGTAGATAATAAAGCATGATTAATGTCTTGTTGTTGAAGTTATTATTTAAAATGGAGACGACAAAATGCAAATAGGACAACAACAACAGCAACAACAACAGCAGCAGCATATAGGAACAACGAAAATAATAACATGAAGAGTAAGAAAAATGATGCGAAACATACAAACACAAACAGAGGCAACAAAAAAAAGCCAGAAAAGCAAATCATTTCAATGCAGATGACATACTGCCAAAAGTCACACACCTGTTGAAACACAACGGTGGGGTGAAAAAGAAGAATCATACAGATGATAATAAAAGAAACATTTGTAATACAGAGCTATGAATTAGAACGTGATTAATTCTTCTTTGATTACCAAAAAAAAAAAAAAAAAAAAAAAAAAAAAAAAAAAACGGTTTCTAAGCAATTTTCTGTATGACGGCGTTTTTTTTGTTTTTTTTGTGTTTTTTGTTGTTGTTTTTTTCAGCTAACATGAAAGCATATACTTTCTCTCCAGAGGTCGAGATCTGAACAGTCTATTGATTCTGCTAATAAGCATTCTTCAGTCCATTTGGAGGGAACCCTAATTAACCCCTTCTCTCTCTCTCTCTCTCTCTCTCTCTCTCTCTCTCTCTCTCTCTCGCCAACGACCTGGATCAATAGGCCGCACTGTAAATGTTCGGTCGACGACCTCGGAAAACCTGAAGGTAAATATTTCCATGATATTGCTCCTCCGTCTGTGTAAACTAATGATAAGAATAAGAATGATAATAATAATAATAATAATAATAATAATAATAATAATAATAATAATAATAATAATAATAATAATAATAATAATAATAATAATAATAATAATAATAATAATAACAATCATCATCATCATCATCCTCATCATAATCATCATCATATGTATACATAGATAAATTCACACATATATACGTGGGTATGCATGTATATATGTATGTATGTATGCATGTATGCATGTATGCGCGTGGTGTGTATGTGTTCTCTATGACAAGTAATCCCAGCAAACTTTAATTTCTCTTCCGTCCCACCGAGAAAGGATAAAATGGAATAATGCCGAGTATGGAGATATAAGAGCTCGTGTGAGCACGCTCGCGCACGCGCGTGTGTGTGTGAGAGAGAGAGAGAGAGAGAGGACAGATGGGGAAGAACTGGACCCTCGCCTTTGAAACACACGATGACTTGGTGGGTGAGTAGTGTTCTATAAACAGTCGACACAATCGATCCACTAGCAAACGACAGAGACGGAGAGACAGACAGAGATAGAAACAGAAAGACAGAGACAGAGAGAGTCAGACAGAGACAGAGAAAGAATTCTCTGGAAATTTCAACTGGATGTGTTTTGACAGTTCATGAAAGAGAACACTATAGATAAATAAATATGTAAATGATAAAAAGCCCACAAGTCCAGACAAACATGCTTTAGCCCTTCAACCCCCACCTCCTATCCCCGCTCCCCTCCCTTATCTATAACTTAGAGAAAGCACGTACAAATCTCCCATGCCCGTGCCTGTTCATATCCGTGACAAGAGATCAGATCTGTACAAACAATGCCAACACATCATGTCAAGTCCGCGCGCGCCGCAGCAAGCATGCAATCTCATTGGCGATCGACGCACTTCACACACGTGACGTGATGACGTCAACTGATTCCAAGAGCTGCGGAAAGGAAGAAGCGCCGAGCTGGCAGGATCCGATGAGGTCACAGGGGGTCACTTCCTCTGCGGTCCAAGCGTATTCATACGCTCACGTGCCCTCCTACACATATCCTAGCAATGGCCACTCTGATTCTCCCTTCCCATCCCTACCAAACCCCTGCCCTCTATCTTGGACGGCAAGGCAAGAGAGCTGAAGTGCTTTGAAACTGTCCATGGCTATGTATTTGTTTCGCTTATCGTTCTTTTTCTTCTGGCGATAATATGTGGCCAAATCATCATCATCATCATCATCATCATCATTGTTATTATAGTAGTAGTAGTAGCAGTTCAATGTCGTTTGCACTCCGGTTTATCAAACGTGTAAGTGAATGCAAAAAATGTTCATCCGTCCGGTATGTATTTATTTTATTTGATATTCATTTGTAAAGGAAAAGTGTGCAGCTGTGAGAGCTTTGATAGGGGTGTCGATTCGTGGAATGGTCATGCCAGATACCATGCCAGTAGTGGTCATTTTCCGCTGTGTCATTTCCTGCTGTTTATGGTCACTTTTGTTTTGGTCTTATCCCCTTTTCGACCCCCTTCTTGTACTGCTGTGAAACATGGACGACGTATCACCGTCACATTCAACAATTTGAGCAGTTTCACCAGAGATACCTACGAAAGATCCTCGGCATAAAGTGGTAAGACAGGGTCTCCAACCTCCAGGTCCTAGAGAGGAGCGGCCTGCCCAGCATCGAAAGCCTGCTGATCCAGTGCCAGCTACGCTGGACAGGACACGTTGTCCGCATGGCAGACAGCAGGATCCTGAAGATGTTTTTGTATGGCCAGCTGAAGGAAGGCCACCGTGAACTTGGAAGACCCTGCAAGCGCTTCGAGGACACCTTGAAGGCAAACCTCAAAGCCTGTGACATAGACATCGCTTCCTGGGAAACTTATGCCCTTGACCGCTGTCGCTGGAGGATGCTGTGCTCTAGTGGCATAAAGATGTTTGAAAGCAAGAGAATGCTGGCCATTAAGGAGAAGCGTGAGCGAAGGAAGCAGGGCTCAACTTGTGGAGACGTTTTCCCTTGCAACACCTGTGGGAAGTGCTGCGCATCCAGAATCGGCCTCTTCTCCCATATGAGGACACACACCGACAGATAAGCCTGCCTGCCTACTCATCCGTCGGTCCGACGGGAGACTCCATCGTGTTTTGGTCGTATCCCCCTTTCCTTATGGATAATACTTAAAGACTGCATACTGTATGTTCATGCCCGAAGAAAAGGTATGTCATCTCTGGGTAAAAACACACACTGATATGCAGCAAGCTACCAATTATAATACACAAAGACACGTGTATGCATACACATATAGATGCACAGCAACATACACAGGTTTATGATGCGCACTGTTCCATAGTGTGGCACTTGCACCTATAGGAAGGATCTACTGCCATACAAGTCGTACACACACCTACACACACCTACACACACACACACACACACACACACACACACACACACACACACACACACACACACATAGATATGAAGTGAATGATGTTATGAGTTATGAATTATTGATCCCACCGATGGACATTTTACTGGTTATAGTTGTTGTTTTTTCTGGACTTAATGGGCTAAAAACCTCCAACGACTAAAAAGCAACAAAAACAGCTGCGTTTGACAATGCATGACCATGTTAATGTACAGAAAACGAAAAACAAAACAAAACAATAACGGGGGAAGATAACACTCATGTTCAGTAACAGAATCAAATTTACAAAACATAAAAAAATAAATTACACTCATGGATCAAGCACATCAAGCATATATGTGTATGCATACACAACCATAAGCGCAGTGATATACATATAGATGCATGCAATATATATATATATATATATATATATATATATATATATATATATATATATTATATATATATATATATATATATATATATATAGATATATATATATATATATATATTAAAAGCTAATCACCAAAGACAACCATTTAAATGTTGATACTGGAATCTGCAAAGTCTGTCATAAGGCCAATCTATATTCCTGGGGGAAAAAAAGTGCTTAAAAATTGGTTAAGCAGATAACCTGAAATGCAAAATATTGATTCAACTGTTTCTCAGGTCTTTCCAATTCTTCCGATCGAAACTCTAAGAACACAAACGTAATACTGACACAAGAATTTCTATATTAAAAAAAAAATCGTGCAATGAGTACAGTTACTAAAACCATATGGGTTTTAAAACGGATTTTGAAAGTATCCTTAAAGGTGCTTAAAAAAAACTTAAGATATAAAAAAGCTGACATCATATGCATGTTGTGAAAGGACAATCATAAATAGCAAGAGAAGAAAGTGGCCGAAAATTATGAACGTTTGACCATATCTAAAACAGTAAAAGACTGCGCCCATAATGGGGAACAGGTAAGGCCGCCCTTCACTCTGACAAACTATGTGGAGGAAATAACTGTGATGTATCAAACATGTGAAGAAATATGAAGGTTGGCAAACTACGTGGAGGTACTCACTGCGATGTATCAAATGTGTGAAGGAACATGAATGTTTGCAAACTACAAAGTACATGGAGGAACTAACTGCGATGTATCAATTGTATGACGAAACGAAGTTTTGCAAATTTCGTGGAGGAACTAACTGCGATGTATCAAATGTGTGACGAAACATGAAGGTTGGCAAACTATGTTGAGGAACTAACTGCGATGTATCAATTGTATGACGAAACATGAAGGTTTGCAAACTACAAACTACGTGGAGGAACTAACTGCGATGTATCAAATGTGTGACGAAACATGAAGGTTGTTAACCTATGTGGAGGAACTAACTGCGATGTATGAAATGTGGGAAGAAACATGAAGGACACGTGGACAAACTCTCAATTCTGGGAACTTGTTTTTGATCAGCATCTGCCATTTATTCTGGAGAAACAAATCGAAAACAAAATAAATATGAATTTGGGGAATGTCAAAAAAGTGTAACATGACAACGACTGAATATTTACACATTGGTCTAATGAAACGTCTGACCAAAACACCTCAAGATTGGTCCATTGATTTGCTAGTATCGATGACAACGAACACGTACGATACCACTTTGTTGTAATTCTCCAACGCCGATAGAAAATAAAAGTTGAGCATGATAGAGTTTTATATGCATTTCATTATACTGACGTTGCTGTAAAATTCATTTGAGAAGCTGATGCCGCCCCTACCACACTCACACACACACTCTCTCTCTCTCTCTCTCTCTCTCTTCAATGGACATGACTGAAGACTGAAACCACCACCACCACCGATTTGCAAACCCTGTTGAATGCAGTCAACATTCTTGTAATCAAAACCGGTTTGGAGAAAGAAAAGAAAACAGCACGTGCAGCATGCACAAAACGATTAAAACATGTTGTGTCATCGAATAAACATTGTATTCCGCACTGACCACCCCGCGGATATGGGCTACAGCAATGGGCGCCATAGAAAACAACACCACATTAACACGAAAAAAAACAAAAATCCATGTAAAGTTTCAATACAGCCAAAGTGATGATCTGATAACGAAGCTCCGGTTTGCACACACAGGAAACCGCGAAAAACTTGTGATGGGTGAACAATTTACACATACTATACATGAACAAAAAAATAATCTTGTACATGATTAAGCAGCACTGTACAGATAATGCAGCAAAATGTCACAGGAAAATAAAAGCTTCAAAATGAGAATGCCAATCGTCTACATTCATCGGCAAAAATAACTTCAGATTGTCCACTCTGCGAATTCTAAAAGCGGTCTCATGATGGACGTCTCAGATGCATGCTTGTCTGTCGGGTCCGACTATGATCACCAGAACAACAGAGGAGGCAGCAGCTATAGTGGAGAGTTATTTTGTCCACGTTCCATCACCACTCTCTTGGCCAGTATGAAGTTTGGACAGTCGGCGTTGGCATGTCTGAGAGTAATCGTCCACGAAAGACGAAAGAAGTCCTGTTGCAGTGGAGAAACCATCGATCCCACAGCTCCCACTCTGCTGTCTTCCCAACAGTTAACTCCCTCAGTACGGCCAGTCCTCTCTTCTCCTCTACACAGACCCCTCGGATGTCCAGTGGGTGTCTGAATGACCCAACCTTTAGCTTCCGTCGTCAGAATTGTGGTATTCTTTGTCAACATTCACCTCTTCAGTATAAGAGCCTTCCGCTTGCAATATTTTGATGGTGGTAATTGGGGTGAAACGCTGTTAACGTCGTCTCTTTCGCCGTTCGTATGGAGAGAGTTAACTTCTGCCAGTCTCTGAAATGAACTGAACGTTGAGTCGCAACCCTACATAAAAACTAGTTAAATGGATATTAAAAAAATAAAATAAAATAAAAATAAATAAATAAAAGAAAAAAAGAAAAAGAAAGAAAGAAAGAAAAACAAAAAAGAAAAGAAAGAAAGAAAGAAAAAAAAAAGATGTGATGGACATGACTTCAAAAAAGATCAACCAGGCGAAGAATTCTTTCAGCCATCAAGGAAACACCTCTGCTGAGACAACAGTGGAGAGGCCACTGAAAACCCCTCGTCTTCATGACGCCAACTGTGGAAGGTAGTAGGACACCAACAACTATGGAAGACATTAAGACACCAGCAACTGTGGAAGACATTAAGACACCAGCAACTGTGGAAGACATTAAGACACCAGCAACTGTGGAAGACATTAAGAAACAGCAAAAACTGTAGAAGGCATCACTCAACACCAACAACTGCTGAAAACATTTTAAAAAAAGAAAGAAAAAAAAAGAAAGATAAAAAGGCCTCCTTAAACTATGTGGCTGATTTGAGAGAAAACAATACTACCTGGAATGATAATATAAGTCGCACTGGCGAAAAAGGAAAGGCAGAAAACTTCACCTGAGCGTCGAATATATATATATATATATATATATATATATATATATATATATATATATATATGTGTGTGTGTGTGTGTGTGTGTGTGTGTGTGTGTGTGTGTGTGTGTGTGTGTGTGTATGTATGTATGTATGTATGTATGTATGTATGTATATAAACATATACATATACATAATGATATATATGTGTATATATATATATATATATATATATATATATATATATATATATATATATATATATATATATATATATATATATATATATATATATATATATATATATATATATATATTGAGTGAGAGAGAGAGAGAAGTGTGTGTGTGTGTGTGTGTGTGTGTGTGTGTGTGTGTGTGATATGGATCACAGACTGGAGAAAGACCACTAGAAAGCCATGGGAAGGGGCGTCACAGAAAACCATTTACCGAGAAGGTTGAAGTCTAACTTTGAGGTGGACGTGAAACGTCTGCACAGAAGTGATCTTCGGCAGGGTCATGAAGTAGTCTCCATTGAGACGACAACGGTGACCACATTCAAACAGACTTACTGAAAAGTCCACAGATATGTCAGAGAACAGTCTTTGCTAATACAGCCATGGAATACATAAGAATAAAACCTTCACTGATAAGGCCATGAAATACACCGTTGGAAAAAAAAAGCGTTCACTGACATCGCCATAGAGAATGTCATATAATGTCTTCAGTGACAAGCCGAAGAACATCATAGACAAGCCGTTACTGGGGAAAAAAACACACAAAGCCATTGAGCACGCCACAGGAAAAACCCTACTGAAAAGGCCACACCATACATCGCAGAAAAGCTACCAATGAGAAGACGTCGGCAGTGGTCTATTAAAAAAAAACCCAAGAAAAGGCCTTCATTGAGTGAGCTTTGGAGGCCGTCATTTGAAATAGCCACAAGAAAGCTTTCAATGGGAATGCCACAGCCTGCGTCACAGAAAAGGCCTACATTGAGAAGACTGTGAAATCATAGGAAAGCCTTCACTGAGAAGACTGTGAAATCCCAGGAAAGCCTTCCCTGAGAAGACCGTGGAATCCTAGGAAAGCCTTCACTGACGGCTGCGACGCTGCAAAACGCCTATAACCATGGATATACACCAACTAGCGAGTTAATAATTTTATGCCAAAGAAGGCTGTCGATGACTATATAGTCAGGAGCGTCTTTGCCTTTTAAACAGGAACTGAGCACGGAATTTGAATTACCTCTAACGTGTACCATTTTTATGATGATGTGTCGAGAAAACAGCAACCGGAGGGGTTACAAATGTTTCAGCAAACCCTCGGGAAAAACCCATCGGTCTTACCTGGATATTCACCCATCCTCTTACACATATCGCTGCTACCCTCAGGACAGGGAGTTAAAGAAGTTGACACTGGTGGGGACTGTCTTTAGCTGGACAGGGAGGTGTTGACACTGGAGGAGACTGTCTTTAGCTGACAGAGGTGTTGACACTGGTGAGGACTGTCTTTAGCTGGACAGGGAAAGATTGACACTGTGGGGACTGTCTTTAGCGGGACAGAGAGGTGTTGACACTGACGGGGACTGTTTTAGCAGGACAGAGAGGTGTTGACACCGGTGGGGACTGTCTTTAGCTGGACAGAGAGGTGTTGACACTGATGGGGACTATCTATAGCTGGAAGGAGAGGTGTTGACACAGGTGGGGACTGTCTTTAGGACAGAGAGGTGTTGACACTGGTAGGGACTCTCTTTAGGACAGAGAGGTGTTGACACTGGTGGGGACTGTCTTTAGCAGGACAGAGAGGTGTTAACACTGATGGGGTCCGTCTTTAGCTGGACAGAGAGGTGTTAACACTGACGGGGACTGTCTTTAGCAGGACAGAGAGGTGTTGACACTGGTGGGGACTGTCTTTAGCTGGACAGAGAGGTGTTGACACTGGTGGGGACTGTCTTTAGCAGGACAGAGAGGTGGAGGTGTTGACACTGTCGGGGACTGTCTTTAGCTGGACAGAGAGGTGTTGACGCTGGTGGGACTGTCTTTAGCTGGACAGAGGTGTTGACACTGGTGGGGACTGTCTTTAGCTGGACAGAGAGGTGTTGACACTGGTGGGGACTGTCTTTAGCAGGACAGAGAGGTGTTGACACTGATGGGGACTGTCTTGAGCTGGACAGAAAGGTGTTGACACGGATGGGCACTGTTCTTAGCTGGACAGAGAGGTTTTGACGCTGGTGGGGACTGTCTTTTGCTGGACAGAGAGGTGTTGACACTGGTGGGGACTGTATTTAGCTGGACAGAGAGGTGTTGACACTGGTGGGACTGTCTTTAGCTGGACAGAGAGGTGTTGACACTGGTGGGGACTGTGTTTAGCTGGACAGAGAGGTGCTGACACGAGTGGGGACTGGCTGTAGCTGGACAGAGAGGTGTTGACATTGGATGGGACTTTTTATAGGTGAACAGAGAGGTGTTGACATGGGATGGGACTTTTTATAAGTGAACAGAGAGGTGTTGACACTGGTAGGGACTGTCTTTAGCTGGACAAAGAGGTGTTGACACTGGTTGGGACTTTAGCTGGATATAGAGGTGTTGACACTGGTGGGGACTGTCTTTAGCTGGACAGAGAGGTGTTGACACAGGTGGGGACTGTCTGTAGCTGGACAAGAGGTGTTGACACTGGAGGGGACTGTCTTTAGGAGGACAGAGAGGTGTTGACACTGGTGGTGACTGTCTTTAGCCGGACAGAGAGGTGTTGAAACTGATGGGGACTATCTTTAACTGGAAAGAGGTGTTGACACTGGTGGGGACTGTCTTTAGCTGGACAGAGAGGTGTTGACACTGGTGGGGACTGTCTTTAGCTGGACAGAGAGGTGTTGACACTGGTGGGGACTGTCCTTAGCTGGACAGAGAGGTGTTGACACTGGTGGGGACTGTCTTTAGCTGGACAGGGAGGTGTTGACACTGGTGGTGACTGTCTTTAGAAGGACAGAGAGGTGTCGAAACTGATGGGGACTATCTTTAACTGGAAAGAGTTGTTGACACTGGTGGGAACTGTCTTTAGCTGGACAGAGAGGTGTTGACACTGACGGGAACTGTCTTTAGCTGGACAGAGAGGTGGAGGAATTGACCCTGGTGGGTACTGTCTTTAGCTGGACAGAGAGTTGTTGACACTGGTGGGAACTGCCTTAAACTGGACAAAGACGTGTTGACACTGGTTGGGACTGTCTTTAGCTGGACAGGGAGGTGTTGACACTGGTGGGGACTGTCTTTAGGAGGACAAAGTGGTGTTGACACTGGTAGGGACTGTCTTTAGCTGGACAGAGAGGTGGAGGAGGAGGAGTTGACACTGGTGGGGGGTGGGGGCGTGGTCACGTGGCGGGGGGTGTCCTGCTGCCACCCCCGTCTCCTCTGCGCCAGCAACCTGCGGACAGAACACGTTGGACTTCTGCCAGTCAGTGGTCTGAGTCTGGGAAGCAAGGAACAGGTGGATGATGCTTGGATTGCATTGTTCAGGAAGCAAACCAGCGAAGACATGTACAGGTGTATGTGTGTGTGTGTGTGTGTGTGTGTGTGTGTGTGTGTGTGTGTGTGTGTGTGTGTGTGTGTGTGTGTGTGTGTGTGTGTGTGTGCGTGCGTGCGTGCGTGTGTGTGTGTGCTTTGTCACTGACACATTCGATTCTTCTTCTTCTTCTTCTTCTTCTTCTTCTTCTTCTTACTACTACTACTACTACTACTACTACTACTACTACTACTACTACTACTACTACTATTCACATGCTTGTGTTAAATAGTCAGGACACCACTAAATACACGAAGAGGTGGATGCCTAGTATAAGTAGGAAATCAATGAAAACACGAGGAGATGGATACCTGAATTGAACAGTCAGGACGGACAAGTGGGTGCTTGCATGGGAATGACCAGGAAGCCAGACCAAGGAAGACAAGAATCAAATGCATGGAATGAGGGGATCAGGATGATAACTGAACACGTGGATAGTTTGAGTTGTTAATGGATCTATCCTCAAAAGGGGCTGCTGCCTTCCTGGGTGATTAGAACTCCAAAGATTTGTTCATTACACAACATAGAAGAAAACAGTAAAGAAGAGGACATCATCATATACACAGATGGCTCAGTCACCAAAGACCAGTCTGGCTGGGGATTCACTGCGAAACAAAATGGAAAAAACAATTTGGGAAGAGAATGCTGCCTACAAAGTCACAACCTCCAGCCTAACGATGGAAGTTGAAGCTGTGACACATGCCCTCCAGTGGCTATCGTCCTTCCATACGCCCGGAAACCAACATGCCATGATTCTAACCGACTCAATGAACCTCATACAGAAAATTGAAAACGGAATGGGAAGCCCAGAGTGGCATAACGCAATGCGCAACTTTCAGATTAAAAAACTCACATGGTCATACTGCCCGGGACATGCAGGTGTTAAGGGAAATGAGCGAGCTGACAGACTTGCTGGTAACGCAACACCAACGAGCGGCCTACATCTAGGAAAATCGGAAATCCTCAGAAAAGTCAAAGAATACCAAAAAGAACAGGTACAAGGCCATCACACCATCGATCGCCTCAAAGAAATAGAAGCAGAGAGAGGGAGCGGCCGCAAATCTAACATGAAAGGTAGAGCACGATGCTTTGCAAATCAAACAAATATCGGCATCATTTCCAAACCAACATTGCGCAAATTTCTTCAAAACGGAACAGAGTCTCTGTGGGCCTTTCCAAACACAATAGACCGAGCAACACACTAGACGCCACGTTCTTGGCATCAGAGATCTTTTCCCATCCCTCTTGCGGCCAGTCAGTGGCGGCTGTGTGTGTTTGTGTGTATGTGTGCTTTTGAGTGCGTTTGTGAATGCGCGAGAGTGAAACTGTACACAAGTGTCAGGAGAGATATGTGTACGTGTGTGTGTGTGTGTGTGTGTGTGTGTGTGTGTGTGTGAGGGGAGGTGGGAGTGCGGGGGGAGGTGGGGTAGAGGATGAGGTATGTGAGTGTATGCATGCCTACACTGTGGGAGCAACAGGATATTGGAACGTGTATATATATATATATATATATATATATATATATATATATATATATATATATATATATATATATATATATATATATATATATATCTTTGTATGTACGTGTGTGGAGTTGGGGGTGGGAGATATGGGCGTATGTGTGTGTGCTTGTACAAGTAAGTGTTCATCTCTGTGAGTGTGTGTTTGTGTGTGTGTGTGTGTGCCGTGGAAGCTGCGATACGTAGACTAGAAATGAGTGTGTGGAGGAGGGGGTAGAGGAGGTGCAAGGTAATGTGTGTGTGTGTGTGTGTGTGTGTGTGTTGGAGCTCATGTACGTTTATATGTATTTGACTGTGCTTTCATATGTGCTTGTACAAGTAAGTGTTCATCTCTGTGAGTGTGTGTTTGTGTTTGTGTGTGTGTGTGTGTGCCGTGGAAGCTGCGATACTTAGACTAGAAATAAGTGTGTGGAGGAGGGGGGTAGAGGAGGTGCACGGTAATGCGTGTGTGTGTGTGTGTGTTGGAGCTCATGTACGTTTATATGTATTTGACTGTGCTTTCATATATGTGAAACTGCATGTCTGGTGCATTTCTGTTATGCATGTGTGGGTGTATGTGTGAATGTGTGTCTTCATTTTTTACATTTATTTGCTTATTTATCACCATTGTTGTCTTATTTATTTATTTATTTATGTTTTATTATTATCATTTTATTAGTATTACTAATATTATTACTACTACCTTTTTCTATATTATAATTATTATTTATTTATTTATGCAAGCTTATCTATTATTTATTCCCCCGTTTTGTTTTGTTTTTGTTTGTTTTTTTGTTTTTGTTTTTTTTTTGTTTTTGTTTTGTGTGTGTGGTTGTGTGTGTGGTTTTTTTTTTTTTTTTTTTTTTTTTTTTTTTTTTTTTTCCCAAGGCCTGACTAAGCGCGTTGGGTTACGCTGCTGGTCAGGCATCTGCTTGGCAGATGTGGTGTAGCGTATATGGTTTTGTCCGAACGCAGTGACGCCTCCTTGAGCTACTGAAACTGAAACTGAAACTGTCGTTTCCGTTTGATAAAAAAAGGCAGTTTCGACGGTAATTCAAGCCTTGATTTCTTTGTTGAAATTCTGCGTGTTTGAACGGTGGTAGTATGCTGTTTGGAGCAGGAACTATTGGCAAGGGAATCCACGAAAATTGGAAGAAGTGGATGGTTGGATTGGTGAGTGAATGAATGAAGTGATAATTTAATTGATTGATGAATGGAGGAAGAAAGGAAATACTCAGAGAATGAATGAATGAATTAATGTATTCAATAAATGAATAAATAAATGAATGAATGAATGAATGGTCATGAAATTACCAAATAATAATTGAAATAAATGCCAATGGTGGCTAAACGCACAACGGAACCAGCCAACCAAGCAAAAATGATGACAGTGAAAAAGGTGAATGACTGAGCTGAATGGCCGGGGAAGCAATGAAGACATGGACAGGTGGACGCTTGCAAGGATTCAAATATGAAGGGAACAGGGGAGGGGGGCGGGGTATGAACTGATTTTACCGCCCTGCACAAAGAACCACACAAAGGTTATAGGAATTTGTCCTCAGCACACAGTGTGGCGTAATTATGCTGAAAGCTGAAACAGGGGAAAATACGGACCAGTTTTACCACTCTGCACAAAGGAACACACAAACATTATACCACCTTGCACAAGGAACCACACAAAGGTTATAGGAGTTTGTCCTCGTGACCCGTAGCATTCTACGACCATCGGAGCAGTCAATTCACATCCGCCGCGTCCGGGGCTCGGCATATGAAGGCGGGGGCTCAGTCTTCTCTTTCCGCCGTTTAAATTTCTACTTCAGAAATCAAGTACATATTCACACCTGGGTAGGGCGATGACAATCGGCGATCGATGCCTTTCCCAAGTGGAGTGATGGCCTAGAGGCAACGCGTCCGCCTAGGAAGCGAGAGAATCTGGAGCGCGTTGGTTGGAATCACGGCTCAGCCGCCAATATTTTCTCCCTCTCCACCAGACCTTGAGTGGTGGTCTGGACGCTAGTCATTCGGATGAGACGATAAACGGAGGTCCCGTGTGCAGCATGCACTTAGCGCACGTAAAAGAACCCAAGGCAAGAAAAGGGTAGTTCCTGGCAAAATTATGTAGAAAAATCCACTTTGATAGGAAAAACAAATAAAACTGCAAGCAGGAAAAAAAGAAAAAAAAAGAGTGGCGCTGTAGTGTAGCGACGCGCTCTCCCTGGGGAGAGCAGCCCGAATTTCACACAGAGGAATATGTTGTGATAAAAAAAAAAAAAAGAAATACAAATACACTTTGGCAAAACAGGACCTCGATCCCTGATCGCTTGTGAAAACTGGATCAGAAGTTCAAAGTCTAACTGCCTCTGCCACAGCACATCATGATCATGTGATATCGATAGAAAGACTTTGTACGTCTGTACATTATGCTGATTAAGCTAATCATGAAACCTGCGATCTCGAAATAACCATGCGCATGTCTTGTGCAATGCTTTCGTGATTTGAGTTACCATAGATACGTTTCACACTTCAGTCGTGTTCAAACAGTGATATTTTCCCCGTTCTTTACATTATTTTTGTCTACTATTCTTCGTTTCTTTTGGTTTCTCTTCTTCTTCTTTCTTTTTTTCTTACCTTTTTACTTTCTTTTCATCCATCTGTGTACATATACTGTCTTGACCTTTCTTCAACCAGTTTCCTTATCTTCATTTTTTTCCCAGTCAATGTTTATTTCATCTCTGGTTTTCTCCTCTTTATTTCTTCTCTCTTATTGTTTTCTTCGTGTCTTGTTTTACTTCTTTCATTCTTTCTGTCTCTTCACTTTCTGCTTTCATGAGTGTGTGTATTGGTGGGTGGGGATAGAATAGAATAGAATACTTTTATTGTCATGAAACCTTTAAGTTTATAAAACACAATGAAACATAAACATGAGCATATTAAGAAGAGAAACATTCATAAACAAATTTCACCAGCCTTGGCTGTATTTCTGTTAGAAGGATCAATTCACTAGGCTTTGCATTTGGACGACATGTATCGATTAGGAACCTGTGTCTGTAAGTATTGCACTTTACATAATCGTCTAAAAGGTGAATCTCATCTTCTAAACTATTACAAGTATCACACAGTCTTTGTTCTTTCGTCGTATCTTTATATCTTCCCTGTTCGATTTGTAAGTCATGGGCGCTGGTTCGTAACATGGTCAGTGGGTGTTTGCTTTCCTTTTTATGTCTAATTCGTGTCGATATTGCAAGTAAAACAAAAAACAGATTCATTTGAACGGAACGTAACATAACTTACTCCTTGTGAATGTTGCTTGGTGACTGGCACACACGTGAGAAAAAGATAAATCGATTTTAGGATCGGGTGTTTGTCTGACAGTGTATATACTAAATGGCTTCGTTTTGTATGCTTGCATGCGGGGGTGGGGGTTATCATTGTACCTGTCGCTTTGCAAATCGCTGCTGGCAAAGCTGTCCGTCTTTATGATTGTTATTACACAGTTCTCCCACCATTTTTCTTCTTCTTCCTTTTGTTTTATCACGTTCTTCTTTCTGTCTTTCCGTCAATGTTTATTTGTCTGTCTGTCTCTCTCTCTCTGTCTCTCTCTCTCTTTTTGTGTGTGGCAGAGAACAGCGCAAAAGAAAGAAAAGGAGAAAAAAAAGAGCAAAAAGGAAGAAAAAAAAAAAAAAAATAGACACGAGAGAAACACAGTGGACGTCAGCAGCAAACATATACAGAAGTAAAGACTGA
The DNA here is from genome assembly GCF_041734735.1 of Babylonia areolata. Lineage (NCBI taxonomy): Eukaryota > Metazoa > Mollusca > Gastropoda > Neogastropoda > Buccinidae > Babylonia > Babylonia areolata. Next base: position 14,682,345 of record NC_134880.1, on the reverse strand, counting down.
CTAGCTGACAGACAGACAGACAGACAGACAGACAGGCAGACAAACCTTCCCAACCCCCCTTTCTTAATCTTATCGACATTCATGATACCATAAAAGAAAAAAAAAGAAAACATTCGTATACACACATGTCACTCAAATCGAATCTTGGGGGAGAGAAAATAATCACCCAGCGAATCTTCCGCTCTCAGCACTCATTGACCTTTATACTCTTTTTGCTTTACACAATGAACATATATCCTAAGAGAGAGAGTGAAAAAAGAGAGAGTGAGACAGAGAGAACACACACACACACACACACACACACACACACACACACACACGGTGTGGGAGGGCGAGAGAGAGATAGACGGAGACACCCAACACACAGACAAAATCTCTCACGCGTGAACTTATTTAGTACAGCGTTTAGTTGTGTCTGAATCTCTAAGTATACCTTGGGTCCATTTCATTTCCGATACAGTGTCATCGACAAAGCCGTTATGACCCCAGTCCCCCATTGATTCTCCAGAATCACCACCCCAACCCCCTCTCCTCCCTCCTACACCTCCTACCGTTTGCAGGGGCCCACGAGGTTCCTGTCATTATACATCGATTTGGGACACATGGTTTCCCACATTCTGAATGTCCGAAATAATGTCCGAAAAGGCGGTATAGGTTTTACTGCAGCCGTAAACCAGCATTATGTGGTAAGCCCTGGACTCAAAAGGGTTGTCACCCCCTCATTTTGGTCGGTCCATTTGGTAGGTGGGAGGGTGGGGGCGGGGAGTGGTGGTGGTGGGGGGGGGAGAGATATATGGTTTTAATGGGTTTGTTATTCCTTGCCAAAGGCCGAATGTGTCTGCGGGAAATGTCCACACCTTTTGTTGTTGAAATGGACTCGCTTTATTGCAAGTGATATGAATTCGTATGAATCTGATTCTTTGACTGTAGGTGTATGGTTTTAAAACCCATGTTCAAGCCCTCAGTTTAGCATGGGATGTTCATAGAATACCGTTCTTTATTATTATTATTATTATTATTATTATTATTATTATTATTATTATTATCATCATCATCATCATCATCATTGTAGTTGTTGTTTTTATCACCATTTGTATTATTATTATTATTATTATTATTATTATGCATTACCATTGTTATTCCACTGTCCAACATAGGTTAACATGGCACACTTCTTCTTCTCTTCTTCTTCGTTCGTGGGCTGTAGTTCCCACGTTCACTCGTTTATGTACAAGAGTGGACTTTTACGTGCATGAGCGTTTTTACCCCGCCATGTAGGCAGCCATACTCAGTTTTCGGGGTGTAACAGGGTACACGAGTGCTCATGCAGGGTCTACTGCATGTCATTAAAGAAATGTGGAATTATGTCTCTGACTGAAACATAGAAATCATTGCAACCACCTGTATTTGTAATGACTTTAATTTCTTGTTGTTTTTGCTGATAAAAGTGTGAATTCACGTGTGTTAGAATCACCTTGCAATTGACAGACAACACACTCATGAGAAAAAAAACAAAAAAACAACCGGAAATGTACAGAAAGTCATCTATGAGGATTTCTCTTTTTTGTGATTTTTCGGTTAAGTGGTACAGCGTTGTTAGGTTTTCTTTCTCTGGGTGACCACAATGAACAGGGATGTATCCTCCGTTTGGCCACCTCTGTTGACGATGTCTTTTGGGTAGACAGCTGCTGGGTTGAAAACGTTCAATCACAATGAACAAAACTACCCCCCCCCCCCCCCCCCCCCCCCCCCCCCACACACACACACACACACCCTCCGCCCGCCCCCACGAGCCCCCCTCCCACCCCTTTTTTTTTGTTGTTTCAGTTCCGTGCAGGATTGTGGACCACATCATTTAATTTATTTTCTTTTCTTTATATCGCTTTTAAGTTTTTAATTGCTCTGCACGTGTCTTTCTCATCCCCCCCCCCCCCCCCCCCGAAAAACACAAAACAATAAAAATAAAAACAATAATATAATGAACAAATGGAGGAATAAAAAAAAAAGGTAAATATGAATTAATAACAGCAAAATAGAAAAAAAAAAAAACACGAAGCAAAATACAACAAAACGCCAAAACCAAAACAAACAAAACTTCTTTTCTTTAAAGATAAAAAAAAAAATAGCACACACATACAACAGTCCTTTGTGTGTGTGTGGGTGGGTGTGTTGTTGGTTTGTGTGTGGGCGGGTGGGTAGCGAATAGTCCGTCTGTGTACCTGTCTGCACAACAGTGTGTGAGCGTGCATTAATGTGCTCCCTCACACACACACACACACACACACACACACACACACACACACACACACACACACATATATATATATATATATACACCATACTCACAAGCCCCCAAAAACACCCTAATCCTACCCCCCAACCCCTACCACACACACATACGCAAACAACCACACACACACACACATACACACCACACTCACAATCCCCCATATACACCGTATCCCTACCCCCATTGCCCCTACACACACACACTCCCCCCTCACCCAATGTACACCATATTAAAATCAACTCCCAGCCCCCTCCCCTTACCGCACACACACATGCACCCCCACACATCCCACCCCCATCCACCCATCCCCACCACCACCAACACACACACGCGCGCGCGCGCACACACACACACACACACACACACACACACACACACACACACACACTCCTCACTCCATGTGCACCCTATTCCTAACTCTCACCCCCTATTCCTCCCCCCTCCCCGCATACACACACACACACACACACACACAGACACACACACACACGCATCTCCACCCATCCTGCTACAATCCCCCCGTCCCCCCTCCTCCCCCACCAACACCAACACACACACACACACACACACACACACACACACACACACACACACTGATGAAACCCACCACCATACACAGTCCGCACAAGATTGGAACTTGAACCCCCTTACCTCTGCTGTCTGCAGACCAAGGAAGTCAGCAAGGCCACCATCAGGAACACGGTCCCCACCGTGGAGCCCAAAATGGCTGGCCAGTAGCGGTCAAACACTGTCCTCACACTCAGCCGCTGTGTCCGCAGGTCAGACCTCAGTATTTCCGAGTTGGACAGCACGGCTGTTCCGTACCAAGTCTTGCTGCGGTTGGTGTGGAACCTGGTGTGGTTCACATGGAACTTCCGGTCATCGTTCAGGAAGATGCCAGGTACGTAGAGTCCTTTCTTCGGGACTATCACTTTGGGTAAGGGTTCTGTGCTCTTCTCCTCTTCTGTGGTTGGCGGGTGTGTTTGGATTACATTATTGTCCGTGTCTTTTTCCTCGTCGTTGATTCTATTCATCTTCTTCTTCTTCTTTTTGATTTGCGTTTCAGGTGGGCCAGAGGATGTCTTCGCTTTTCCTGCGTGGGTTTCTGGCTGTCGTGGCGAGAGACCTTTCAGGATTTTAAAGCCCATGTCTTCGATTTTTTTGCGGGGTATATAAACCATTTTGTTCAGAAAGTGGGTGTTCAGTGTTGGGGAGTTCAGGAAGGGGCTTTTTATAACGCCTCCTCCCTTTCTTACACTACTCGCTTTTATTTCCGCTCCCGACGTTTTGGTTGGAGAGTTTCGGACAGTGGTAGATTTGGTTGGAGAGTTTCGGACAGTGGTAGATTTGGTTGGAGAGTTTGGGACAGTGGTAGATTTAGTTGGAGAGTTTCCGACAGTGGTAGATTTGGTGGCGAGTTTCGTTTCGGTGGACGTGAGTTTTGAGTTTGTTGATTGTGATTTGGACCGGGGTGGATCAGCTGGCCAGAGTGTGGGCGTTGTTTCACGGACGCTTGCTGACTGTAGTGGAGTAAATGTCGACAGTTCTCTTGAGGTGTGTGCCTTTGAAGTTTTGGACCTGTTTGTTTGCGTCAGACTCTGCCCATTTTTTAGAATGTGTTTAGGTTTTTCAGAGAGTGTGGACAACTTAGCACCATTAACAGCCAGTTTCGTATGCAGCCCAGTGTTACCAGGAATGGAAACTGTTCTACCGGACACTTGTTTGGGTGAAATAGTTTCAGCTGACGATGACATTAATTCTGCTGAGGAGGTCGCAGTAGTTAATTTAGAACTCGATGAATCGGTTGATGTTGCATGTCCAGGTCTTTCAAATGAAGGGGATTGAGAAATCGCTTGTACACCTGTTGGAGAGAAGCTGCTTCCGAGCTTCATCGTAAGCACACCCATATATCCTGGAACATTTGTCGGTGAAGTTGAATTTGGTATTGCCAGAGAAGCAGAATAAACTGTAGTTGGCTCACTATGGTCAGAAGAGTTCAGTGTTAGCACTGTAGACTGCGCCAAACTCGTGTTTGATGCAAAATCTCCTGAGCTACTGTCTGTCACCTTGTCCACATGTGTATCGAGAAGCTGTTCATTGTCTTTCTCTGTTATCTTGTTTGATTCGGACACAAACACTGAATCGTTGAAAGCGCCTTTCATTTCCTGTGCATGCAAAGGACCACTCTCTTCCGTTTCATCTGTAGTTGTAATATTCTCTGTATTTTCTAGGAAACGAGACCTAGCTCTAAGACTGCCATTTGCGCTTTCCTCGCCGCGGTGATCATTTTTTGTCAACATACCTACACCGTGCACAGACGAAAGTGATGTTGCGTTTAATACTCTGTCCATTGGCACACCTCTTGCACTGCTTTGCCCCGGTGGTAACAGCTTTGCGGCGGGCATTGAGATGTTCGTCCTAGGAAACTGTGTTCCATTTTGGACAGACGGCAATTCTGTCCCTATTGTATGCTTTTTCGTTGGAGTGTTTGACACGCCATTGTTCTTCCGGTGCAAGGTTTGCAACGTATGCGACAAGTGCTTGTTTGACATGGCCGCAGGGGAGGCCACCTGGTTGCTTTTCTTTTCTTCGCCCGTGGTGCTAAACGCTTCAGACAGTGTGTGTCCCCACCTCTTCAGAACTGTGGAGTCTTGAACAAAAATGGTCCCCGATGTTACGGTGACCTTCCCCGGACTCCCTGTGGTGAAAGGAGTGGCAGCATTCTGTGTCAAAGGCGGCAGAGAGGTCGGTGTTGGCTTGCCTGAGGCGGCGGGCAGCGTGGGGCTGTTTGTTCTGGCACTCGCCTTCCTTCTCTTCCACTGCCGGCTTGGATCGATGGGGGACGCCGGAGAAGAATACTCAGGACGCAGAGGCGGCATTTTGTGTAGGAAGCGGTCAAAAGGTGTGTTAGGAATGGCCGAACTTTCTGCTGCATCGGAGCTAAGTTTGTTTCGATTAGCTGAATTTGAATTCAGTGAGATCGATTCAGAGTTGCTGTTGATAACCTGTTTTTTTTCGACTCTTGGGGTTTGAATCCTCTGTTCCGTGGGAAAGGTAATGTGATTTGGTCTGAGCAGGTTTGGTGATGGACTGACAGTGATAACGGAGGAGGGTGTGCTGATTAATGAAGGAAGCACCAGTGCAGTTTGTGCCGTGTGTTTTGTTGGAGGCAGACTGCGAGTCTGTGAGAATAATTTTTCTCCATCACTGACCCTGGTAGGAGTCTTTGGCGCTGAAAAATGCACTGGAACTTGAGTTATCTTTTTGATGAATGAACCACCGTGGTTCATGTTACCTGCCGTGAGGTTTCTCGCTTTAATTTTCCTGCTGACGTTGTACTGTGGGTGCAAGACTGATGTTGTTCCTCGGGGTAGAGGAAGAGAAACCTGGCTTTGATTTCCATCATGTACCTTGTGGTTGGTGACAGGAAGCAGAACAGTGCTTGAAATCGTTGTCTCTGGGGCATGTCTGTGGACGTTTCGGTCGTTCGTTTGATCCAGTACCCTTGGGGTGTTGTATGATGTCTGAACGATTGAGTTTAGGAGCGATGTGGCTGGTGGTGCAGATCCACTTGAAACTTTTCTTCTGACAGGTGCAGTTTGAGGAGAATAGCTCGCTGCACCAGCTGCCGATTTCAAGAAATGATGTGATGGAACAGCGGCGTGTAGACGAGCAATGTTTTTATTCCTATTCCGCACTGCCGTCATCTCGGCGGTGACGGGCTGTTTGGCAAGGAAGCTTTCAATCACCTGGTCAATCTCAGAGGCATTTTTCGCTTCCGCCGCTTCCAACTGTTTGAGAATTTTCGAATGAACGATATCTAGAGTTTTATCATGAATGGCTGGTTTTGTGACAGTTTCTGTGAAATCCCCCTTTTTGATGTGTTCCACGGACGATGTTCCTGGCGATTTATGCAAACGCTTTGAAGTTTCCGATATTTTACTCATCTGTTCGAGAAATTCAACGATTATTGAACTTTTCCTTGGACTGAGTGTTGCGTTTCTCCTCTGAGCACTGAGCAGTGAGTTCTTGAGGTCGTACGAAAACGGTATACCAGTTTTCTTTTTGGATAAACGATGAACAAGGTTGCTGACTGTTTTGTTACTAGCATTGTAATAATGCTGATAGTCTTTGTCCACCTTTGGTGAATCTCTCCTAAAAGAACCAGTGGACGGAATCGACTTAATATGTTCAATGTCTTTATTTTGTATTACTGGTTTCAATGCTTTAGAAATAATAGCACTGCCGGTTACAAGTCTTGTTTTCTCCGGATGCAGAAACGCTCCTTTTCTTATCCAGGAAATCTGAACTTGTGATATTTGTCCATTAACTCTAGTGGTGTTTGTGTTTGGATCCAGTATCGTTTGTTGCGGTTTAGTTTTTGTCGACAGTGTACTGCCTTCACTCCAAGCCTGTGAAACGGATGAAGGACGGGGGTTCGCTGTAACTGCCCGATCAGTTGGGGTCAGTTTGGAATTGGTTTCTATGGTTTTAGAGAAGACACGTTTTCTGGCTGGAGATTTTGTCGCTTTGACGTGAATCGTGTCAGAGACCTGCTTCTGTTCTGGGATGACCGTTCCTAGTGGTATGGCTGAAAGGTTTGCCATGCTTGCTGCTGCTGCCTTACCGAGAGTGTGATAGCTTGGCGTGCGTTTTGCTGAACTGCTGACGCCTCCTCGATGGTGTAAATTCTTTAATGCTGAATCCTTCTTGGTTGATGGTGATTCGTCTTTCTTGTTTCTAGAGGTTTTCGCAATATATCGATGTTTCATTTTACTCCGTTCACTTCCAGAAACAATGTCGTTGCTTGCAGCTGTGTGGGCGATGGTTGTAATGCCTTTAGCCTGCACAACCCGGGTGCTGATTTTAGCACCAGCGGCAATGTCCTTCTGGCTCTTCTTCCATACTTCACCATTGGACCCAAGTCCACTGTGAACTGAAGAAGAACGAAGTGTTTGCTGTGAAAGCCTTGGAGACTGCGTGTGCTCTTCGTGTCCCCGATGTGGCTGAGTCAGGTTTGCTTCAGGATTTGTCTTCCTGTTCTGACGGCTCTCCGGCCTTTTATTGGTGATGTTCAAGTTCATACCGCCTGGTTCATTTTGTCTGCTGTTAGTGAAATAGACTGTGCTGCTTTCTAACGATGAGTTGTGAGGTTCGTTGGTTCTTTTCACTGTGTTCTTGTGAAGGATTTGTGACTGTTGTGAAGTGACCTCTTTTTGTTCAAGGATCTTGGTTGTCTTTAGAGTTTTACGGGATGGCATATCCGTCCTGTGTCTGTTGTCATGCTGCATGGTTCCATACAGCAGCACGCCGGCAGGTACAGGTCCCGCTGCTGCCGCTGTCAGAGATCCTAATGTGGAGTTGGTCATCATCGCCACATGTCCACCAAGGCTTCCAGGCCATTTGCTGTTCACATTATGCACGCTATGTGTACCCATCCTCTGCAGTGTCCCAAAGTCATATTTCGAGTCTTTTTTGTGATAACCACTTATGTTGAATTCCCCTGGGTGACGCTTCAGATTCGTCTCTCTGTCTGACTCCGTCGGTCGTTTAAAATGGAATGGACTTTCTTCGTGTCGATGTGACCCAAGCTGTCTTGAGTGTTGATCGATCACATCTGTCCCGTTTTCCAGATCACGTGATTCATTCACTCTGTCATGCTGTTCAGTGCCGGACGGGTTGGTCAGGTCTTTGACCTCAGGAGTTCCAGTGTATGGAATCGTGTGATCTAGACTGTGTTCATGTTTTCTGCTACTGAAGGGTTTGAAGGGAGATTTCATCTTGTGGCTAGGTCTCTTCTTCAGCCTTTCATCCACGGAATTATCGCTTGGTCCTTGCGTGTCGCCATAAGTGACTTGATCAACGTCGTCATCATCACCATCATCAAGTAGTTCACCCTTCAGGCGCGTCTGCTCGAAAAGAGGGCTGTCGCAGCTGTTGTTGTCGTGTCCGAGGTTGGAGTCTTCCTTGCATTGGCGTGACCATTCGAACACCATCCTGGCAAAATTAGGATATATGTTCATTGTGTAAAGCAAAAAGCGTATAAAGGAAATTAATACTGAGGATAAATTCATACAAAAAGATACATGGATATGATCAATAATGAGAAGGAAAAAAATCAGTGATCCCACACATGATGTATTGTATCGTATTGTATTGTTTTGTATTGTATTGTTTTTTTGGTTTTTTGGTCACAACAGACTTCTGTATGAAATCAGGGCTGCTCTTCCTGGAGAGAGCGCGTCGCTACACTGAGAGCGCACCCATTTTTTCAGTATTCTTTCCTGCGTGCAGTTTTTTTGGGGTTTTTATGTTTTCAAGTTGAAGTGAATTTCTCTACATAATGTTGCCAGGGACAACCCTTTTCTTGCTGTGGGTTCCTTTTTACATGAGATAAATGCATGCTGCACATGGGACCGCAGTTTATCGTCTCATCTGAATGACTAGCGTCCAGACCACCACTCAAGGTCTAGTGGAGGGGGAGAAAATACTGGCGCCAGAGCCGTGATTCGAACCAGAGCGCCCAGATTCTCTCGCTTCCTAAGCGGACGCGTTACCTCAAGGTCAACACTCCATGTACGTATGAACCAATCAAGATAATTGCAACACAAGAACAATTCATTCATCCATTCATTCATTCATTTGTTCGTTCGTTCGTTCGTTCGTTCATTCATTCATTCACTCAAGCATTCATTCGTTCGTTCATTCATCACTCACTTGATAAACACTGAATATGCATTCAGGAATTCATTGACACGGTTTGTGCGATCATTCACTGATACCTGTTTTCTGTTTCTTTATTCATGGCGAATCGGAAATACGAGCAACACACGTCATTCTTCATCCCTCCTGCCTTCCTGCAACCCACCACCACCTCTCTCTCTCTCCTATCTCCACCCTTTCTCCTTTCTCCTGCCTCCCTTTCTCCTCCCTCTCTTTCTCCTACGACCCTTTCTCCTTTCCACCCCCACCCCCCCGCCCCTCCCTCTCCCTTCCTTTCTCATCCCCTCTACCCCTTTCTCCTTTCTCCTCCCTCCCTTTCTCCTCCCCGCCATTCTCGTTTCTCCTTCCCTTTCTCCTGTCTCCTCCCTCCCTCTATCCACCCTCCCTCCCTTCCTCCTTTCTCATCCCTCCCTCTCTCCTCCCTTCCTTTCTCCTCCCTCCCTCTCTCCTCCCTCCCTCCCTTTCTCCTCTCTCCTCCCTCCCTCTCTCCTCCCTCCCTCCCTTCCTCCTTTCTCATCCCTCCCTCTCTCCTCCCTCCATCCCTTCCTCCTCTCTCCTCCCTCCCTCTCTCCTCCCTCCATCCCTCTCTCCTCCCTCCCTCTCTCGTCCCTCCCTCTCTCCTCCCTCCCTTCCTCCTTTCTCCTCCCTCCCTCCATCCCTTTCTCCTCTCTCCTCCCTCCCTTCCTTTCTCCTTACTCTTCCCTCCCTCTCTCCTCCCTCCCTCCCTTTCTCCTCTCTCCTCCCTCCCTCTCTTCTTCCTCCCTCCCTTTCTCCTTTCTCCTCCCTTCCTCTCTCCCTCCCTCCCTTTCTCCTCTCTCCTCCCTCCATCCCTTTCTCCTCTCTCCTCCCTCCCTCCCTTTCTCCTCTCTCCTACCTCCCTTTCTCCTTTCTCCTCCTTCCCTCTCTCCTCCCTCCATATCTCCTCCCTCCCTCCCTTTCTCCTTTCTCCTCCCTCCCTCTATCCTCCCTCCCTCCCTTTCTCCTTTCTTCTTCTCCCTCCCTTTCTCCTTCCTCCTCTCTCCCTCTCTCCTCCCTCCCTCCCTTTCTCCTCTCTCCTCCCTTCCTCCCTTTCTCCTTTCACCTCCCTTCCTCTCTCCTCCCTCCATCTCTCCTCCCTCCCTCTCTTTCTCCTTTCTCCTCCATCCCTCTCTCCTCCTTCTCTCCCTTTCTCCTTTCTCCTCCCTCCCTCTCCTCCTCCCTCCCTCCCTTTCTCCTTTCTTCTTCTCCCTCCCTTTCTCCTTTCTCCTCCCTTCCTCTCTCCCTCCCTCCCTTTCTCCTCTCTCCTCCCTCCATCCCTTTCTCCTCTCTCCTCCCTCCCTCCCTTTCTCCTTCCTCCTCCCTCCCTTTCTCCTCCCTCCCTCTCTCCTCCCTCCATATCTCCTTCCTCCCTCCCTTTCTCATTTCTCCTCCCTCCCTCTCTCCTCCCTCCCTCCCTTTCTCCTTTCTTCTTCTCCCTCCCTTTCTCCTTCCTCCTCTCTCCCTCTCTCCTCCCTCCCTCCCTTTCTCCTCTCTCCTCCCTCCCTCTCTTTCTCCTTTCTCCTCCCTTCCTCTCTCCTCCCTCCATCTCTCCTCCCTCCCTCTCTTTCTCCTTTCTCCTCCCTTCCTCTCTCCTCCCTCCATCTCTCCTCCCTCCCTCCCTTTCTCCTTTCTCCTCCCTTCCTCCCTCCCTCCCTCCCTTTCTCCTCCCTTCCTCCCTTTCTCCTTTCACCTCCCTTCCTCTCTCCTCCCTCCATCTCTCCTCCCTCCCTCTCTTTCTCCTTTCTCCTCCCTCCCTCTCTCCTCCCTCCCTCACTTTCTCCTCCTTTCTCCTCCCTTCCTCTCTCTTCCCTCCCCCTCTCCTCCCTCCCTACCTTTCTGCTTCCCTTTCTTTCCTTTCTCCTACCTCCTCCCTCCTTTTCTCCCCCCAGCCCCTCTCCTTTCTCCTTCCAATCTTTCTCCTCAATCCCTTTCTTCGTCCACCTTTCTCCTTCCTTTCTCCTTCCTCCTCCATCCCTCTCTTTCTCCTCTCTCCTCCCTCCCTCTCTCCTCCCTCCCTCCCTCCCTTTCTCCTTCACATTCTCCTTTCCTTTCTCCTTCCTCCTCTCTCCTCCCTCCCTCTCTTTCTCATTTCTCCTCCTTCCTTTTCTCCCCCAGCCCCTCTCCTTTCTCCTTCCAGCTTTCTCCTCACTTTCTCCTTTCTTTCCCCTCCCTTTCTCCTTCCAACCTTTCTCCTCCATCCCTTTCTCCTTCCTTTCTCCTTCCTCTTCCATCCCTTTCTCCCCCCCCCCCCCCTCTCTTTCTCCTTTCTTTCGCTTTCTTCCCTTTCTCCCCCCTCCATCTCTCCTCTCACCATTCCCCCTCTCCACTCACTTGCTTGCTCCCGTCTGTCCACAAAGAAACTCGGACAAGAAATATGCCAGACCCCTTACACGACCCCACTCTGTTGCTGAACAACTGAGACTCCCCCCCCCACCCCACCCCCCACCCCCTCACCCCCCTCTACTACCCCCCCCCCCCCACCCCCCTCTCTCTCTCTTCTCTGATCATCCCTCTCTGTCTCAGCTTCTGTCTCTGCCTCTCTCTCTCTCTCTCTCTCTCTCTCTCTCTCTCTCTCTCTGGTCATCTCTCTGTCTCAGCTTCTCTCTCTCTCTCTCTCTCTCTCTCTCTCTCTCTCTCCTCTCTGGTCATCTCTCTGTCTCAGCTTCTGTCTCTCGGTCTCTGTCTCTGTCTCTGTCTCTCTCTCTCTCTGTGGTCATCTCTCTGTCTCAGCTTCTGTCTCTGTCTCTCTCTATCTCTGTCTCTGTCTCTCTCTGTCTCTCTCTGTCTCTCTCTGTCTGTCTCTCTCTCTCTCTCTCAGCTTCTGTGTCTGTTCCTCTCTCTCTCTGTACGTCTGTATGTCAGATTTTTTGTATGTCCTTCTCTCTCTCTCTCTCTCTCTCTCTCTCTCTCTCTCCACCCCTGTCTTTCTCTCTCTGAATTTTTATCCGGCTTTTTTTTTTTTCCCCTCCCTCAATTTCCGGCGACAGTCATTGATTCCGATTGATTGCACGTTGTGTTTCCGTTCATGCGGTGTAGTGGTGGTGGTGGTGATGGAGGGGTTGGGGGAGGTTATCTTGTTGCGTATGCGTGAGAGGGAAGATTATTGTGTTTGTTTGCTTTTTCCTTGGTTTTTTTTTTATTTGTTTGTTTTTGTTTGTGTGTGTGTGTGTGTGTGTGTTGTTGTTGTTGTTGTTGTTGTTTTGTTTTTTGTTGTTGTTGTTTTTTTGTTTGTTGGTTGGTTGTTGTTTTTTTGTTTTGTTTTGTTTTTTTTTTTTATTTGGGGGGGTGAGGGGGGTTGTTTTTTGGTTTGTTTTTGGTTGTCTTTTTTGTTTATCTGTTATTTTCTATTATTTATAATTCATCTCTGTTCGTGTGTGCCTGTATCCTAAATAGTAGTAGTAGCAGTAGTAGCAGCAGTATTAGTAGCAGCAGCAGTATCAGTACTCACACTGATAATGTTATCCTTGTTGTTGTTGCTGTTGTTATCTGCATGCGTATTGAGCTGTAAGCTCATATGTGATGTTTCTACTTCTTTATTTTAAAAAAGAATTATTGATGACGATTAATTTGTGATATTTTTTATGATCCTGATTATTTGCTTCTGGTAATGTTGTTATTATTTTTAGACACCAAGGTTCAGTTTTTCTATCTGTTTTTAAACTGGTCGAGTAACTGGCTTACTACGACACAAGCATGTGTGTTATGAGCACGATAATTTCTGCTTGTGTGATTTTCTGGCACGCACTCGAAGGGAAGCAAATCACTGACAGCAAGCCCACTTTCACCTTTAGATTACTTCCCTTAGTCTGCGAGTAAATAAATTAAACAATAACTTAAAAATGAAATTTGTAAAAAAAATAAAAAAAATAAGTAAATAAACTGTCTTGGTATGCAGTTTTACTTGTAGGATTATTTCGATGTGTTGGCAAGTACATACAGTGCCTGAATGAATGGTTAAGTCTACAGATACACTCCGAGTCACATCACTTTAAGAATTGTGTGATCTCGCAGCATAATGAAAAAAGTATCAACATGATGTATTTGTATTTGTATTGCTTTTTATCACAACAGATTTCTCTGTGTGAAATTCGGGCTGCTTTCCCCTGGGAGAGCGCGTCGCTACACTACAGCAACACCCATATTTTGTTGTTGTTGTTTTTTTCCGGCGTGCAGTTTTATTTGTTTTTCCTATCGAAGTGGATTTTCTACAGGATTTTTCCAGGAACAACCCTTTTGTTGCCGTGGGTTCTTTTACGTGCGCTAAGTGCATGCTGCACACGGTTTATCATCTCATCCGAATGACTAGCGTCCAGACCACCACTCAAGGTCTAGTGGAGGGGAAGAAAATTTCGGCGGCTGAGCCGTGATTCGAACCAGCGCGCTCAGATTCTCTCGCTTTCTAGGCGGACGCGTTACCTCTAGGCCATCACTCCACTCAATGTGGCTATAATAATGATAATAATAATAATAATAATAATTTCTCACTCTCATCCACACACACTCTCTCTCTCTGCCTTTTTTTCACGCATACATTCAACCTGACATCGACTATGCCTCAACATGCTGGGACTTAGCAAGCAAAAATTGCTTGAAACCACTCATAAACATATACAGACGTTCTCTCAAGATTATTCTCCTCAAATCTTCTATCTATACTAACGACTACAAAGAACTAAACATTCTTCCTTTCCATCTCAAATGTATCTTTAATAAAGGTGTTTTTATGTACAAAATTAAAAAAGAAATTAGCACCATCCTACCTTCAGAGGAAATTTCCTGAAAAAAGTGTTCGTGGCAAAAATACCATTTCTATCCCTCGTCCGAGAACTAACCTTTTCATGTCATCTCTCATGTATTCTGGTGGTAAACTATGGAATGAAATTCCCGACTATCTGAAAAATAAATCCACCTTGGTATCATTCAAAAAAGAGTACCAAAAATATCTCATGAAACAATTATAAACAATTCTTATATACCGTGTTTTGTTTGAGCTTCTTGAGAGAGCTTCCACACAATAACAGTTTTTTTCGTTGCTCTCTGACAATGTGAACAGGGAAAGAAGATCAGAATATTAGTGTATATCAACCCGTGTATGCGTGTGTGTGTGTGTGTGTGTGACTGAGTTATATTCCATGCTTTTTTTTTGTTTTTTGTTTTGTTTCGTGATTAACTCTTGTTGTTGTAGTTGTTGTTACTGTCTACGCCGAGTGTCCGTACCGATATTTTTTTTCTTTCCTTTTTCATCTTTTGTGTGTGTTTGTGTGTGTGTGTTTGTGTGTGAGGGAGGGCATGGTGTAAAGAAGCTTCCAGCTTATCCAGTTTACCCTCAATAAAACATTTTTTTCATTTGTTCAGTCTGGATCTTTATGTGATTTTTTCTTCTCCCCCCCCCCCCCACCTTTTCATTGCAATGAATCCGGCCTACTGTGGTTGTTTGTTTCTCACGCTCCCAGTCAGGCGGTGAAAGGGTCTGTTTTACATGGTGTATGTATGGTTTACAATATGCATGTGTGACAGGGAAGCGCGCGCGTGTCTGTGTAGTAGTAGTAGTATCAGTAGCAGTAGTGCTAGTACTAACTGCCATGTTGTTGTTTACATGTGGGTGGAGCTGTAAGCATGTATCTAAAGGGCGGTTTTTTTTTTGTGTGTTTTTTTTTTTGTTGTTGTTGTTTGTTGTTGTTTGTTTGTTTGTTTTGTTTTGTTTTTTGTTTTTGTTTGTGTTTGTTTGTTTGTTTGTTTTTTGTTTTGTTTTTTGTTTTTTTCCAATAAATCTAATGTTGAGGATGAAGATGATGATAATGCCGATGATGGCTGATTCCTGCAGGTGGTAATGTTTTTGTCCTCTTTTTGCTTTTTCTCTCTTTTTTTTTCTTCTTCTTCTTCTTCTTTGTGTGTGTGTGTGTGTGTTGTATGTAATTAATGTATTCCTTTCTTTTCATGTGTCACTTCCTGACGCACGATCTAAGGGAAAAAATCGAGGCATGCCCAACTTACTTTCGATTACTTCCCTTAGACCTGGATCTCTTCGAACTCCATGTTTTCTCCTGGAATAACTGAAACTGAATCTATGGCGAGATAAGTTAATAGATTATTTAGCTTTGTACGATTTTGACGAATTGACAGTATTAGAATAGACTATGGTAAAATGGCCAGAAATACAGTGTTAAAAAATTAATGATTGTTTAAGTCTACAGACAAACACCAATGTAAACGGCTGTGTAATTTTACAGCCAGCATGCTGAAAAATGATTCAGCATGACGTGGCAATAATCATATCACAATAATGAGAAAAAGAAGTGACAATACGTGGGTGTGTGTGTGTGTGTGTGTGTGTGAGGGGGGGGGGGGTGGATGTATGCGACTTCAATTTTCCCCTCACTCAATTTCCGTCGTCGACAGGGTCATTGATACCAATTGACTCCACGCAGTTTTGTTGTTGTTGTTGTTTTGTTTGTTTCTTTCTTTCTTGCCTTCTCGGCTGTCCTGTCATATGCGGAGAAGGGTTGTGTTTTATCTGGCTGTTTATGTATGAGAGGGAAAGACGACTGTGTGTGTGTGTCAGTGCGTGTGTGTGTGTGTGTAGTCAGTAGCAGAAATTTTAGTAGCACTGTATCTGTGATGCTGTTTGTAAGTGGACTGTGTGTGTGTGTGTGTGTGTGTGTGTGTGTGTGTGTGTGTGTAGTCAGTAACAGAAATTCTAGTAGCACTGTAGCTGTGATGTTGTTTGTAAGTGGGCATAGCTATGAGCGCACAAGCTGAGTGTGGGTTTTATGTTATGGGGCTAATACAAGCCCAGTACATCATATTTCGTTTCATGATGAGGAGGAGGAGGAGGAGAATGATGATGCTGATGACAAATTGCTGGTGATGTTACTGGTATTTTGTTGTTCAGTTATCAATTTCATTTTATCTGATTTTATCTCCGTGTATTTTCATGTCATTTTCTTTTTCGTTTCTTCTTCTTTTCATTTCGTTTATTTCATTTCATTTCGTGTTTTATTTTCATTCGTAATCCCTTTCATCACCAATGAAATTTCAAAAATAAATCCTTCAGTACATCAGTTTCTTTGGATGTTTACCATCTTCCGCAGTCACACACCACCACAAAGGCATTTCAGATGTGCACTGTCAGCCTGTGGGATTTGTCTGGCGCTCGGCCTAAGGGAAACAAATCGAGGTAGGCCTAGGCTAGCTCTCGGTTACGTCCCTTATACCCGCAGCGCACCAGCGTTTTTGTTTTGTTTTATTTTGTTTTGTTTTTTCTTGTTGTTTTGTTCGTTGTTGTTTTTCAATAGAATAGGGGAGTGTTTTTATGTTGTTGTTGTTGTTGTTGTTGTTGTTTTCTTTTCTTTCTTCTTTTTTTTTTTTTTCTTTCATTTTTTTTAACAATGACAATATTAATTGACTTTTTTTTTTCGTTTTCTTTCTTTATTTTTCTTTCTTTTTTTTCTTTTTTTTTCTTCTTTTTTTTAAAGCCAAGAAACACATCACACATAGACGAGTCTGACTGTTTTGCATGCTCGTGTGTGATACTGAACAGGGATAGGGAAGCATATGGTTTGTTATGCTATAATATTATTATTCTGAATTTCGCCGCCAAGCGCAACCACCAATTTCTTGTTGGTGGTTGTTTTTTTTTTGTTTGTTTGTTTGTTTTTGTTTTGTTGTTGTTGTTGTTGTTTTTGTGTGTGTTTGTTTTTTGTTTTTTTCCACATGCGCTAAGAGCATGCTGACACATACACACCGGACAATGCTTTAGCGTTTTACCTGAACGACAAATAGAGGAGCGGATAAATAAGTCCGAGGAGCACTACATGGTGTGTGTGTGTGTGACACAGCTGTCGCTTCGTGTGCGCGCTAACTTTCCCTTAGGAAAAAAACAAAAACAACAACAACAAAATGTCAAACAACATGACCATTAATGAGCGATGTGTTGTTTTTTGTTGTTGTTTTTTTTTTTTTTTTTTTTTTTTTTTTTTGACATGGCCACTCTTTAAGTAACTGCATTCCACCACCCTCTCCAAGCACTAAGGTTTAACAGTTGAACCAGTGCTGTTTCTTGAAACTTTTGTTTTTATTTTTTACTTCTTTGTGAAATTAATTATCTGAGCTTGGATCTCTCTCTCTCTCTCTCTCTCTCTCTCTCTCTCTCTGTCCAACCCTCCCTCTCTGTCTGTCTGTCTGTCTTTCTCTCTCTCTCTCAATCCCTTCCTCTCTCCCTCCCTCTCTCTGTCTCTGTCTCTGTCTCTCTCTCTCTCTCTCTCTCTCTCTCTCTCTCTCTCTCTCTCTGCCGCTCCTAAGAGTCTATATTTTTTTAAAAGTCTTGTCTAATTTATTCTGGAGGTTGCTTATGGAATGCAATATTATCTACTATTAATATTCATGAAAAAAAAAAAAAAAACGAACATGCATTTAAGAAAATTACTCGCGAATATCTCATGAAGAACTTAAAAACACTGTAATTCATGGTAATCCATTCACTGCATTGTTTATGATATTATTAATAGTTATATGCCTCTCTCCTTCTCCCATATTAC
>NC_134880.1:14632277-14657277 GCF_041734735.1 Babylonia areolata | reverse complement strand
CACACAAGCGTTTAACCATTGCGCCACCTTCCTCCCACAGGACAGACAGAAACAGAAGCAGAGACAGAGACAGACACGGAACAAGAGAACGAGAAAGAGAGAAGCAGAGCGACAAGAGACACGGTGACAAGACACCTGTCAAGATGTGTGCACAGCACAGCACAGCAAAGCACAACACAGCACAGCACAGCACAGCACAGCACAGCACAGCACAGCACAGCACAGCACAGCACAGCACAGCAAAGCACAGCACAGCACAGCACAGCATAGCACAGCACAGCACAGCACAGCACAGCAAAGCATGAACAGTCCGCTCAGCGGCTGCAACATGACCCAAACATTTAACCGCTTGACTGCTGCTGACGAATGCGCGCGTCAGTGAAGGGCTGTCACCTCACTGAGATGACAGACGTTACAGGTCAGGACGTCAGTGAAGGGCTGTCACCTCCCTGAGATAAGACAGAGCTTACAGGTCAGGATGTCAGTGAAGGGCTGTCACCTCACTGAGATATGACAGACCTTACAGGTCAGGACGTCAGTGAAGGGCTGTCACCTCACTGCGATAAGACAGCTTACAGGTCAGGACGTCAGTGAAGGGCTGTCACCTCACTGCGATAAGACAGACCTTACAGGTCAGGACGTCAGTGAAGGGCTGTCACCTCACTGCGATAAGACAGCTTACAGGTCAGGACGTCAGTGAAGGGCTGTCACCTCACTGAGATAAGACAGACCTTACAGGTCAGGACGTCAGTGAAGGGCTGTCACCTCACTGAGATAAGACAGCTTACAGGTCAGGACGTCAGTGAAGGGCTGTCACCTCACTGAGATATGACACAGCTTACAGGTCAGGATGTCAGTGAAGGGCTGTCACCTCACTGCGATAAGACAGCTTACAGGTCAGGACGTCAGTGAAGGGCTGTCACCTCACTGAGATATGACACAGCTTACAGGTCAGGATGTCAGTGAAGGGCTGTCACCTCACTGAGATAAGACAGAGCTTACAGGTCAGGATGTCAATGAAGGGCTGTCACCTCACTGAGATAAGACAGCTTACAGTCAGGATATCAGATAAGAGACTGTGAATTCCGACTGATTTTGTTGATATTTATATGGCAGTTTGGGGCATAATCCAGTAAGTGTTGAGGTTTTCACAAATCTTTCTCTGAATAAATATTCAACGGTCTCCTTCTCCAACTTTCCATCACATGTTATCGTGTATTTTCGATTGAATATAGGATTGAACGGGCAGGTAAACAACTTGAAACAAAATGGCGTCCTTCGCATTTGCGAGGAATATGAGCACGGGCTTTGAATATGTATATGCAACTGATTTTTGCCCATGACCGTCAGGGCTCAACCAATAGATCTATAAAGTCCACTCGTAGTATTGATTTTAGTATTTTCCGAAAAAGACCACTTGGGCGAATGAACATAGTGAAAGCCCTGTACACTGAGAGTAAAACACACAAGCTTTTTATGTATTGAGTATAATTTCAAAATGCAATGTTTAAGATGAGAAAGATCAGTTTAAAGCAAATTAACCCCCCCACACCCACCCCCCAGCATTAATTACAGATTAATTTCACTTTTATTACTATCTGCACCAAAGACTTGCACCAGAAAAACAACTTCCATGCTTAGCAAAAGAAGTTCCTGTTTGAACAAAAAATGACTGCTCTTGATGCTGTGTCAGAATATCAGATCAAAGTGCCAAGTTTAGAGAATAAAAAAAAAAATATAGATATAACAGTAAATTCATTTTGCATATAATTTGGCTTCTTCTTTCTTTTTTTTTTTTTTTTTTCTTTTTTTTGTGCCCATCACAGAGGTGCAGTATTGTTTTTAAACAAGATGACTGGAAAGAACTGATTTTTTTTCATATTTTTATGCCAAATTTGGTGTCAACTGACAAAGTATTTGCAGAGAAAATGGAAATGTTAAAGTTTACCACGGACACACAGACACACACACAGACACACACACACACACACAGAGAGAGAGAGAGAGAGAGAGAGAGAGAGAGAGAGAACCGAACACCGGGTTAAAACATTGACTCACTTTGTTTACACAAGTGAGTCAAAAATGACAATCATTGTGTCCTGTGACTCTCTGCCTTCGGTAATGCGGACTGCAACACACCTCTCGCTCACTCTCACTCACATTTACATACACACACGACGCACACATGTACACATGCATGTACACACACACACACACACACACACACACACACACACATGTACACACAAGCATGCACACACATATACATGTAAAACGCACACACAAATATGTTAACCATTCACACAAACACACATACATGAACACACACACACACACACACACACACACACACACACACACACATGTACACATGCACACACATATTCACACATACAAATGCACAGATAGATAGCAACTATGGGTCTAATCTGACAGGAGCACAAGCCATAACACACATTAGAGTAGAATAGAATAGAATAGAATGTCTTTATTACCAAGTGTACCGGGGTCACAAAGAATATTTGGGGGTGGGGGGTGGGGGGGGATATAGTACATAAAAAGTACAAACATAAATCAAAAATCATACACAGACACAGATACAGTAGAAATTAGGATACATACATGTGCATATCAATACAAAAACTTGTGCATACTCACACTTGCATGTACAGACAGACACACACACACACACACACACACACACGTTTGAACAGAAGCCGCAGATTACATGTGGATGGGGCAAATGACTCGATCTGCAGGCAGATATATATATATATATATATACATGTTTGTATGTATGTATGTATATAAAAGCAACAATAACAACCAAACAATAGAGACAAGGCCTTCAAGACTCACTTGTGATACACTTTTTAAAAAATCTAATCTTTAAAATGTGTTCAGTATTTGTTATCGTAAAGTCTTGGTTTAAAAAAAAAAAAAGAAAGAAAAATGAAAAAAAAAGTCTCTACGGCAGATTCACACCGCGCGTGTTTGGGTGAGAAGAAACTGTCTTACTCAATACACTATCGTGGCTCCTTAATTGACGTTCCAAAATTTAATATTTAAACTCTTTTTGTTGTTGTTGTTGTTGTTTTTTAAGGGCGATAAATCGATTGCGGTATTCGCAGTGAGAACGCTGTTTAAATCATATTATTCTGGTGTGTCAAGGAGAGGAGTTCAAATATTCAAAAGAATGCAGTCTGGGGCCCACTGGAATGATCTCTAAAATAATGAAGAATGGCATTTGTTATTTGATGTCTTTTATGTATCCATGTTGAACGATTGTAATCCTTGTACACTGTTCACGTAACATAGAGTCGGACCTCTGGCGGACAGTAAAGTATTATTCTGAATTCTGCATTCCGTATTCTGACGTAACGCAGTCTACTGGCATCCTTTGTGGAATCGACCTGTGCCTCATTAGCAATGGTGATGACCTATCTCCAGTGGTATCAAGACGCAACTTGCAGTGTACTGGTTTCCTAGGTAACCACTGGCAGTGGTCATGACCTATCCCCAGTGGTATCAAGACGCACCTTGCAGTGTACTGGTTTCCTAGGTAACCACTAGCAATAGTGATGACCTGTCCCCCGTGGTATCAAGCTGCGGAACTTGCAATGTAGTGGTCTCCCAGGTAACCACTAGCAATGGTTATGACCTATCTCCAGTGGTATCAAGATACGGAACTTGCAATGTAGTAGTTTTCAAGGTAACCGCTAGCAATGGTGGTGACCCATCCCCTGTGGTATCAAAAGACGCAACTAGCACTGTAGTGGTTTCCAAGGATACCACGGGGGGACAGACCACGACCCAACGACTTCAGAACCAGACTAACTTCTTTTTCTTTCTTTCTTTTTTTTTTTTCTCTCTCTCTCTCAGAACGAGGAATGAAGTGTGGCCAAGTCCTGTGATACACATATAGTTTACAGGTAGGTAAACAAGATCCGGCAGACTACGTAATTATGAACACACACACACACACACACACACACACACACACACACACACACACACACACACACACACACACACACACACTGTGTGTGTGTGTGTGTGTGTGCAGGCAAGGGGGTGCTGGATGGGGTGTATTACGGGCTGCAGAACGATACAAAATCCCATTCTCCACTTCTTCTTTTTTTCTTTTCTTTTCTTTTTTTTTCCTCCGAGAGCATTGTCTAAGTGAACGAAGGTTAAAAAAAATAAAAACAAAAACAAAAAAAAACGACCGATGTTCTTTTTTCCCCCAGCTCACTTTGAAAAGAAAAAGAGGGGAAAAAAATGGGGGGGGGGGGGGGGGGGGGGGGGGGGGGGAGGGGAGTGGAGGGGGGGGGGGGGGGAGGAATCCTCCGGCTATGGCAAACAAAGCATGAAGACTGAATGACACGTTTCCATATCCCATCATGCCCTTCCCCTCATCGAAAGCGCGTCTCCAACTCTGACGTCATGCCTGACGATGGATCGTTTGCTTTCAGAGAGGTCAGGGGAGCGCACTCAAAGCGTTGTGCGTGTCTGAGCACGAGTGCTGTGAGTTATGAGGGAAGAAGTGTTTGAGGGATGGATGGAAGTTGGTTGGGGGTGGGGGAAGGGATGGGGGGGGGGGGGGGGGTTGGAAGGGTTATGAACGCATAACAAGAAGCCCGTGTCAACAACATCAGTTCGGGCTGCCAGCCATGTGTTTGGCAACCCCCCCACCCACCCCACTACCCTTCTTTGGATCAACAAAAGATCGATAAACTATTGTGGCAGCCACAATGCCAACAAGAGGTCGATAAACTATTACGCAGCCACATTGTCAAGGTGTTATACATGTTCAATCTACAAGAATTGTGCAGCCACACATGTTCAGTCTTCAAGAACTGTACAGCCATATTCAATCTTCAAGCATTGTGCAGCCACAATGTCAAATGTTATACATGTTCAGTCTTCAAGCATTGTGCAGCCACAATGTCAAAGTGTTATACATGTTCAGTCTACAAGCATTGTGCAGCCACAATGTCAAAGTCTTATACATGTTCAGTCTTCAAGCATTGTGCAGCCACAATGTCAAATGTTATACATGTTCAGTCTTCAAGCATTGTGCAGCCACAATGTCAAATGTTGTACATGTTCAGTCTTCAAGCATTGTGCAGCCACAATGTCAAAGTGTTATACATGTTCAGTTTTCAAGAACTGTACAGCCACAATGTCAAATGTTATACATGTTCAGTCTACAAGCATTGTGCAGCCACAATGTCAAAGTGTTATACATGTTCAGTCTTCAAGCATTGTGCAGCCACAATGTCAAAGTGTTATGCATGTTCAATCTTCAAGCATTGTGCAGCCACAATGTCAAATGTTATACATGGTCAGTCTTCAAGCATGCACCCAGGTAAAGTTGTGGTCCCTTGCATGATTTTTATTTTATTTTATTTTTTAATACAGATATAAACGCTAACACTGAATAAATCAATCGCGTGAATCTGCAACATTTCTTCTTCTCCTTCTTCTTTCTCCCCCTTCCCCCCCCCCCACCCCCATCCCTTCTCATATACATATATGTATATACATGCATGCATACATACTCTTATATCTGCTTTTGTGCTGTCACGTATCGACTACTGTAATTCACTTCTCATTGGCTGTCCACAAAATATTCTTCAGCGAATTCAATATCTTCATAACAATGCTGCCCGTCTGACTCCCAGAGTCCCACGCACTGATTACATTTCTCCTCACCTCCGCACTTAACATTGGCTCCCCATTGAAGCGAGAATTAAATACAAAGTTGTGTGTCTCTGCTATTCTACTCTACTTTCCACTCTGCAGGACCTACATATCTTTCCGACCTTATCAGTGTTTACACTCCCGCAAGGAATCTCCGCTCTTCCTCTGACTGTTACTTTTTGAAACTTCCTCGTGTCAATACAAGAACCTATGGTAAACGTTCTTTCGTCTTTGCTGTTCCTCACATCTGGAACAAGCTTCCTCATCATATGCGTGCATCTGTTTTCTATTTCTGCTTTTCGCTCATCACTAAAAATTCATCTTTTTAAAACCTATCTATAAGAACTCTCAGCTTCCTTGTTCTCCAGCACCACCCATGTCAGCTTACTTTGGATGTATGACGAGTGGAAAAGGGAGAGTGTGTGTGTGTGTGGGGGGGGGGGGGGGGGGGGGGGGGGGGGGGGGGGGGGGGAGGGGAGGGGGTATGGGATTTCCATTGGTTGGGCATTTGATTATATAACTTTACTGCATGCTTTCGTATACAAAATACATTATGCTTTAATGTTTACAAGACAGTGAATACAATTTTATATCATATGTGGTCCAAAACGCACAATTACAAACAATAAAACAGAAGCAATACACTTTTTTTCAGATGCCAAATAAAATCAGTTACATATACCTGTCGGATACAAAATGCACTATATTCACGGCCATACATATGCAGATATAGTCTTCCTTGTCTTCAATTTCTCCAGTTTTAGAGTTATGCATGCGTGTGAATGACTGGCGCGAAAGCACTTTGATTTGTCTCTGCACAAGATTCAGCGCTATATAAATACCATTAATATTATTATTGTTATTATTATTATGACCGGGAAGCACAGGTATAGGGATCTGTAGCATATCCCATAATAATCATATACTGATCAATGACCAACTGTAGATGGTTTTTCCCAGTCCAACACGGATCTGTTCTTTATTTTGTTGGCATTACAAATCCCATACAACGTGCGCAACTTTGACCATCAGATTCAAAGTCAAAGGCATGCATTTGGTATGGGCTTCATTGCATATCTTCTACAACTGTGATTTTCCGTAATACAGAGCCATTGTGAGTCTCAAAACCTCAAAACAGTTGTTTGCTATTTGGTTGGTTTTGGTTTTGTTTGGGTTATTTAAGACGTTTGTTTTGGGGGCGTTTTAATTTTATTCTATTTATGTATTTATTTGTATATTCGTTTATTATTTATTTATTTACTTTTTTATGTATCGTTATTATCAACACATTTTAACATCCGTGTGAATTTTTTTTCCTAACCTCCTCACTTTAACAATATACACCCCCCAGCCTCATCACCCCCCCCCTCCTTCGTCTAAACTCTCCTTCACCAAATCCATCCCCACCCCCTTTAGCTCTCAACTTCCCACCCCAACAATGCTCGCGCACATAAAACACCAGGATTGCAGAAGACAGAAAGACAGACAGACTGGGGAAAGGAGGGAGGTTGTGTGTGAGGGGGGTGAGGGGTTTGGGGGACGGGGGAGGGGGGGGCAGAGGGGGTGGCCCACAGTTGACAAGGGCTCTTCAGACATTGCCAGAATTCCCAGGGCTTCTGTCCGAACCAACACGTGGAGGGGTGAAGCCGCAGCGGGGCCCCGCGGTCCGTTGATCCTGGTCAAATCCTGTGTTGGTTTGCACAGCCAGAGGGTCAACCGCATGCGAGCCAACAGTGGGACACGGGGCAGCCACGGACGGCAGGGGCGGGACTGACCACCCGTGTGTGTGTGTGTGTGTGTGTGTGTGTGTGTGTGAGAGAGAGAGAGAGAGAGAGAGAGAGAGAGAGAGAGAGAGAGAGAGAGCTAGGATCGCGCCGTGGTGGGGCGGAGGGGGGTTAGTGGGGCGTGGATGTGTGTGTGTGTGTGTGTGTGTGTGTGTGTGTGTGTGTGTGTGAGAGAGAGAGAGAGAGAGAGAGAGAGAGAGAGAGAGATCAGACAGACAGATGGACAGAGACAGACAGACAGACAGACAGAGACAGCCAGAGACACAGAGAGACACAAAGGGAGAGACGAGCGAGACAAGAGGACCATTTTGTGTTTGTGTGTGTCAGAATTAATCTCTCTCTGTATATGCGTGCGCGCGCGCGCGCACGTGTGTGTGTGTGTGTGTGTGTGTGTGTGTGTGTGTGCGTGCGTGTGTGTGTGCGTGCTTGCGTGCGTGCGTGCGTGTGTGAGTGTGTGTGTGTGTGTGTGTGTGCGCGCGTGCGTGCGTGTGTGTGAGTATGTGTCGCTGTGTGTGTGTGTGTGTGTGTGTGTGTGTGTGTGTGTGCGCGCGCGCGCGTAGGCGCGTGGCGCGTGTGAAATGAGTGGAATGGGAGGGGGATGTGTGTGTGTGTGTGTGTGTGTGTGTGTGTGTGTGTGTGTTGGGGGGGTTGGGGGGGGGGGGTAGGGTTGAGAGGAATGTCTTTGCTTTGAGTGACGTAGAGCAGTGGTGTGATTCAGCACAACATGCATGCTTGTCTGTCTGTCTGTCTGTCTGTCTGTCTTTGCGTTCTTCACAGACTGGCGGTGAGTGGAGAGGACTGCAGCAGACATTCTGCTTTTCCTCCTTGTCATTGTTCCTTTGTCCCTTTGTTCTCACACTAAATCCAAACAATGACTGTTTTTTTTGTTTTATTTTTTTTTATTTTTTAGGGTTGTTGCTTCTGTTCTGTCTTAATCACTTTTTTTTTTCTTTTTCTATATATTAAATTATGTTTAAACTGAAATCAAGGCTAAGTTCGGCAACGAGCCCTTATGAATCAATGGGGGGTGGGGTGTGGTGGGGGGGGGGGGGGGGGGGGATGCACTGGAACGTAATACAAAGTATCACCCCCCAAAAAAAATGTTTTTAGGTGATCGTAACATTTTTAAACAGTCTTGCACTCTTTTCATTTAAAGTCTGGATTTTTTTTTTTTTTTTTTTTTTTTATCAGCGATTGTGAATATCTTTAAAATCAAATCAAGCAAAGTAACCAGATGAATTATTACGCAGACATCAGTTATGACACAGTTTGAAACCTGCTTTTCCGTGATTTCGAATACGTCTTCACAGATTATTAACATCGGCAGTAATCTAGACTCACACACACACACACACACACACTCACACACACACACACACACACACACACACACACACAGAGAGAGAGAGAGAGAGAGAGAGACACAGAGAGAGAGAGAGAGAGAGAGAGAGAGAGAGAGAGAGAGAGAGAGAGAGAGAGAGAGAGAGAGAGAGAGAGAGAGAGAGAGATGAAACTAAGAATCTGTTTTCAATGCAACCTTGCAAAGAAAAAGATGCAAACAAAAAACAAAACAAAAAACACCCCACAAAAAGACAGATAAACATATGAACAAGCGTGTAATGCAGGCACATTCTAAATAAAGGTGACAGAAAAGCTTGCATCACAATAAAGATCAGAATCAACTGGTCCCTTTTCAAGCTCCTTTCGCGAAAGTATAGCATTGTGAAACACCTCTCTCTGTCACATGTGTGTAGAAAGTAAAATCATTTTGATATTATTTTCAACATCCCTCGGGAAAGATTCGGTTCAAGTCTTTTTGTCTTTTCTTCTTCTTCTTCTTTTCTTTTCTTTCTTTCTTTCTTTTTCTTATTTTCTGCCCTATCACTTGTACCGTTTCGGTGGCATTACTCCAACGCCGCTCATTCCGAGTCCCCCATACACAGCCACACCCGGGTTCGTCTGTCCTAATCCAAGCGTCGGCAGTCCGCAGGTAACCATCGATGTCAGGTCGCTAGGAGGCCACACACACCAGAGGAGACCCTGCACTGCTGCTGAGTCACTTCGGTGGTGTTCAGTGGTGCCTGTTCTGATATAACGTACTAAGGACGCCACTTACTAAGCCCCTACTGACGACAATAATCGCTTAGTCGCAGGGCCAGAGTGCTCCTCCTAGAGTGGAGACCGCCACCACGTCCAAACAACAGTCCCCCATGAATCTGCCGACACTTTTAAGGCTTTTTTTGGTTTTTTTTGTTTGTTGTTGTTTTTTATTGAGAGGTGTGGTGGGGGGTTGTTGTTTTTGTTGTTGTTGTTTTTTTACGACATCACACACACGCGCACACACACATGCACGCACGCACGCGCACGTGCTCTCTCTCACACACATACGCACTTCCATGAGCATGCGCACGAACATACAAACACAAATGTACGATACTCCATGCCAGCATGTCTAATTGTACAGAGAGAGACAGACAAACAGACAGACAGAGACAGAGACACAGAGAGAGAGAGAAGAAGAAGAAGAAGAAGAAGACAGGAAAGAAACAAGCACCAAAACAAAGCACTCTAGTCCAGTTAACAAAACCCAGACATGATTGTAACATGAGCTAACACTAAAGCAAGATGTAGTATTGTCTATCTGTAGTAAAATTAATGACACACCGAATTGTGAATGAATGTGTGTATGGTGTTTTTGGTGGGGTTTTTTGTTTGTTTGTTGTTGTTTTTTTGGTTTGTTTTTGGTGGGTTTTTTTGTTTCTTTGTTTTGCTTTGTTTTGTTTGTTTTGTTGTTGTTGTTGTTTTTCGGTTTGTTTGTTTGTTTTTGGCAAATGAAGAGAGGCAACGTGATGCACCAAATCATGAAAAGAAAAAAAAAGGAAAGAAAGGGAAAAAAGGAAAAAAAAATACATGGGTGCTCCGTTCTCTGCATGCAACTAAAGCCCCACCGTTTTCTTCTTCTTCTTCTTCTTCTTCTTCTTCTTCATCTTTTTTATTTTTTTTTTTTTTTTAAATCCGCCCACTCTGAAGACATTGATAGGACTCATCCTGACCACGGAAGTGGAGGGGTATGACGAGAACAGAACCGTACGATTAAAAATACAAAACAAAAAAACAACAAAAAAACAACGAATGTGCAGAGAAAAAAAAGAGAGGGTGAGAGAGGGGGAAGAGAGAGATAGAGAAAAAGAGTGATTGAGAGAGAGAATAAGAGAGACTAGGAAAAAAAATGACAGAAAAGGTAGAAAAGGATAAAAGAAAAGGTAGAAAGAAACAAATGAAGAGACTTAAAGAGAGAAAGAGAAGAGAAAGTGATGGAGAGGGGGGGAGAAAGAGAGGGGGAGAGATAGAAAGGGAGAGACAGAGGTCGAGGGAAGGAGAGACAGACAAACAGACATACATAGAGTGGGAGAGACAAAGAGAGGGAGGGGGGAATGGGAAGAGCGAGAGACAGAGAGAGTGGGAGAGAAAAGAGAGAGGGGGGAGATGGAAAGAGAGAGAGAGAGGGGGGAAGACAAAGAGAGAGGGGGCAGATGGATAAAGAAAGAGAGAGAAGAGAGAGAGAGATGGAGGAGAGAGAGGGGGGAGGGAGTGAATTGGAATTGTTTATTCACATAAGTCCTCAGCCCCAAGTGAAGTGCTTCACATGATCATAATAACTCATGAAATAAGATAAACAAACAGTCATAAATACAAACAACAAAACATGGATTTCATTCATTTTACGAACTATCAATTTCTCTATGTTTAAATGCCCCATACAAAAACCAGGCGGGTGGGGGCTTGGGGGGCGGGGGTGGGTGGGTTATGAATGTCAGTGATATTGCTAGACGACATTAAGAGACAATTTATATAGAGAGGGATGTGTGTAGTATTTCGGTTTTATAAATATTTGACGTGCATTTCTCAGAACTCGGCAGCAAAAAAAAGAAAATGTACCTTATTTACTCGGATCTCACGTCACAAAGGATTTATCAAAGCGAGGAGAGAGAGAGAGAGAAAGAGAGAGAGAGAGAGAGAGAGAGAGAGAGAGAGAGAGAACAAGAACAAGAACAAAACTTTAATCTCCAGGCCTCCGGCCCCTAGAAAGAGGTCAAAAGTACACAATATGGTGATCACTCAACCACAACAAAATGTAAAATACGTACTAACTTAACCTGTAGAACAAAAGTGCTTCTCGTGCATTGTAAATTAATTCTAACTTTCATCATTGTTGTCACAGAATTCCTGTCGTATCTTCAGGGCATTAAATATATAAACGCATAGTTTACGAATACTGTAAACAGAACCATTCTTCATCAAGTGAACAGAGAGAGAGAGAGAGAGAGAGAGAGAGAGAGAGAGAGAGAGAGAGCTTTTGAATGTTGTACTGTGAACATAGCATGCAATTATCGACTTTGTTTTCCATTGCACAAAATGTTATAACTTATTTCTCCACATAGAAATATACATCACAATGGTGGTGTTTTTTTAAGGAAAAGAAAGGAAAAATATAACAACAATAACATGACAACAAAACAGCACATTTCAGCACGTTTAATTACACTGAATTTCAAAATAACACAAAGAAAATAACATCATCGTGTGTATTGACCAAAACATTCGACTTTGAATATCCTGTCAAGATTGGATCCTCAATCGAAACATCGCGACACGATTTACAACGGCTAATGGTCGGCCGGAGCAAAATTAATGAGTATCTTAAATCTCTTTGATCATATTGTCCTGCTCAGCCCTTGAAGGGGTTTCAAAATAAAATCATTGTTTCCCCAAATCAAACATATTCCAATTAATTGATAACTTATATTGTGTGAAATTTACAAAAACAAATCTATAAAACCAAATATGATAATACTATTATAGATGATGATAAAAATATCAAGAAGAAGGCTTCAGACTAGAAGACGTAAAGAAGCCTTAAGAAGAAGAAGAATGAGGAGGAGGAGGAGATAATGATTAATGAGGAGGAGAGGTGGAGGATGAAGTACAAGAAGTCTTAAGAAGAAGAAGAACAACAACAACAACAACAGCAACAACAAGATAACGATTAGTGAGAAGGAGGAGGAGGATGAGAATGAAGTGCAATAAGTCTTGAGAAAAAGAAGAAGAAAAAGAAGATAACGATTAATGAGGAGGAGGAGGAGGGGCAGGAGGTGGTGGTGGTGGACGAAATACGAAAGTTGTAAGAAGAAGAAGAACAACAGCAACAACAACAAGATAATGATTAATTAGGAGGAGGAGGAGGAGGATGAAGTGCAAGAAGTCTTAAGGAGAAGAAGAAGATAACGATTAATAAAGATGAGGAGGAGGAGGAGGAGGAGGATAGAAAAATCAACAATACGCAAGTCTTTTTTTGTGTGTAGAAGGAGTGAATGCAAGAAAACCACAAAAAATACTCTCTGCCTCCATGACAGCTATATTTACCAAGCAGTCTACGAATACACTCTACGACTGACCCACACAAAGCAATACTACAAGCAGCAACAAACGGGTTAGTGTTAGGAACACACACGCACACACACACACACACACACACACACACACACACACACACGCACGCACACACGCACGCACGCACACACACACACACACACACACACACACACACACTCACCATCTGTGTCAGAAGACACAGGAGCACGGACACTCCTGCTGCACACATGACGGCTGCTGTCCTTCTCGTGCTGGACGTTTGTGTTTCGGATCTTAACTGGTTTCAGATGTCGGATTTCCCTTGGTAATCATTACCACAATAACAGTTTCGAAAGATGCAATCCAACTCCCACGAAGACACTGCACGGAAAACAGTGGAAGCAATCATATTATACTATATAACAGGTAACAGTATTGCGCCATAAAACTTAGTTACCATCTAATGATAAAATATAAATCAGAATG
The DNA here is from genome assembly GCF_041734735.1 of Babylonia areolata. Taxonomy (NCBI): domain Eukaryota; kingdom Metazoa; phylum Mollusca; class Gastropoda; order Neogastropoda; family Buccinidae; genus Babylonia; species Babylonia areolata. The sequence continues at coordinate 14,643,889 of NC_134880.1, read as the reverse complement.
AAAAAAAAAAAATGAAAAAAAATTTTTCCTGTAATTTGAAAATGTTCTGGTAGTTGAATTAAATCTAAAGATCTCCTTGAGACACAGTTTGAACGTCAATACGACTCATGATTCTTTTGGTTTTGACCAATATAACATTATTAAATATTCAATATAATTATTCAGATATGCACGATCCGTTCATTCAACCGAGGGACTTTTTTTTTTCTTCACGTCTGTTTTGCACGCTTTGGTTTCCAATTATGTGCAAGTCTCTAATACAGCTGTTAAACCAACTGTTCACACAAAAACTTATATAAAGAAAAAAGAACCTCAAACCTCAAACGCAAATGATTACACGTCTTTTTTTTCCCCAGTATAAGAGTTTTCAGATTAACTGACTGTTTTCTGCATGAATTGATGGGCGTTCACATCACAGTTCTATGCCGAACGAAAGAACTGCAAATGTGAACACTAAAACCAACATTCACGGTAAACCCAGTTTGCTGGACAACGTTAGTCTGTCCACGACAGCTGTCAGTTTCCTAAAGCTGCAAGTGTCTAACAGCTTAGTCCACGGAAAAGGCACTATCACCCAACCAGTGATCACTATCACCCAGCCACTGATCACTGTCACCCAACCACTGATCTCCGAGAAGTTCGCATGCAGCCTCCCTAATCGCCAAATGGCTGCAGCAAATGAAACAAAGCTCTTTTGGCTGTGGTAGCCCTCGCGGCACGAGATTTGGCGAGCTTTGCCGGGAAAATCCGAGGGTTCAAAGGTGACTTCGTGCGCCGACGATCCGGCCAAGGGAAGCGTCAACAAGCACTGCGACCCCTCTTGCCCTCCCCCCCCCCCCTCCCCGAATCCCCCTGCTCCCCCCCCCGGCCAATATTGTGTCAGGGCTAACACCGATTAAGGACCAATGATCCTTTCGGTTCTGTTTGTCTTCACCTTGACAACCCATGGCAGAATGTTCAACTTTGCTCCTTCTTTTCTGGCAGTGCACAGCTCGTTACTCTGAATCGCAGAACTCGCAGAATCCGAAAACAGCTGCCCCCGCCAAGTATTTGTGTATTTGTGTTTGACATGCTCCAGAAAGTCAGACGCTGGGTGCTTTTTGACTCACTTGTGTAAACAAAGTGAGTCTATGTTTTAACCCGGTGTTCGGTTGTCTCTGTGTGTGTGTGTGTGTGTGTGTGTGTGTGTGTGTGTGTGTGTGTGTGTGTGTGTGTGTGTGTCTGTGTCTGTGTCTGTGTGTCTGTGTGTCCGTGGTAAACTTTAACATTGACATTTTCTCTGCAAATACTTTGTCAGTTGACACCAAATTTGGCATAAAAATAGGAAAAATTCAGTTCTTTCCAGTCGTCTTGTTTAAAACAATATTGCACCTCTGGGGTGGGCACAAAAAAATAAAAAAAGAAGCCTAATTATATGCAAACTGCATTTACTGTTATATTTATATTTTTTGTATTCTCTAAACTTGGCACTTTGACCTCTTATTCTGACACAACAACAACAAGAGTCATTATTATCATTTTTTGTTCAAACAGGAACTTCTTTTGCTAAGCATGGAATTTTTATTTATTTTGCAAACGTTTAGGTGCAGATAGTAAAAAAGGGAAATTACTCTGTAATTAATGCTAGGGGACTTAATTTATCACAAGTGAGTCTTGAAGGCGTTGCCTCTCTTGTATTGTTTGTTTGTTTGTTTTTCAGGAATAGTGATTTTTTTCTGCGAACTTTTTCCAAGGAAAATAATCTTGTCACCAATGTGTGTTAAAGTTGATTTTTGTGTTTCCATTCTTGAAAAGAGAGATGACTGTTTAAATTATTTTTATGTTTATAAAGCATTAGAAGACAAAACATAATGTATTGTTATATCTATAAAGCATATTCAGAATTTTGATAAAATGCAAAGTTTCTTCAATGCTTTTGTTGTTGTTGTTGTTGTTGTTGTTGTTGTACATGTTCATGGTGGTGTTCTTCGATTCTTTACGAGTCAGAGTTTCTTTTTTTTTTTTTTTTTGTTGTTGTTGTTGTTGTTGTTTCTGAATGAGAGATTATCATTATTAACCCCCCCCCCCCTTCTGTCTCTGTCTCTGTCTGTCTGTCTGTCTGTTTGTCTGTCTCTCTCTCTCTCTCTCTCTCTCTCTCTCTCTCTCTCTCTCTCTCTCTCTCTCTCTCAATATGTAGGTGTATGTGCACACTTACGCGCCAAAGTGCATGCGCATATGCACAAGCATGCACGTATTTACGCGTGCGTGTATACACATACAAACACACACACACACACACACACGCACGCGCGCTTACACACACACACACACACACACACACACACACGCGCGCGCGCGCGCGCGCGCGCACGCACGCAGTCAGATGAAGCTGCTGAATCTGTGATGGCTTTGTTATTAATACCTTTTTTCTTGATATTTTCTTTCCTTTATCGTTTTCTAAACTTCATTTGTTGGTCGCTTCCAAACACCCTTTTTCCCTCTCCTTGTTTCGAAGTGAACTCTAAAAACGTTCTGCGTGATCTCGATCAGATTACTGTGACGAAGGCGTTTTAGAGTTGCTTTGGATGTGTGGAGTGGAGAGGATTATTATTTTATTTTATTTTTTTTTTTTTTTTTTTTTTTAACAGAGAATTTAGTCCCCTTGAGTTTTATGTCGGCAAGTGAGTTGTTTGTCAGTTTCATATTTCGGATGGACAGTCGGTTCCAAACTCTGAGGAGATGTGGACACCCTGCTCCAAAACCGACCCAGTCAGATTCCTGCTACACTTTTGTAGGTGAGTCCAGGTAGTTTACTTCTTTGGCTTAGCTTGGGTCTTTGGATATTAAAAATTACATGAAAAATGTCGTCTGCTTTTACTATGGAGGTAGGTCGGTTGAATTGAAAAAAAAAATTCAGCTTTCAAACATTGGTTTTGGTCGAAGATGTATTGTGAATATGTTTCGATTGAATTATAAAAAAAAAATATTTCACTGTAAATATGTTTCTGCTGAATTAAAGAATATTTCAGCTTTTTGATATTGGGTTTGGTTGACGAAGTGTTGTGAATGTGCTTTGGAAAACATGTTGGAGTTGTTGGTCGTGTGGTGTTGTTTTTTTTCCCCCCGTTACAGGGGAGAGTGTCCTTGTCGTCAGTAACAACATTTTGCTTCATCACAAAACAGGTTGAAGTCGCTGGGGAGCAGAAACGTAGTGAAGATAGTTTATTTCCAGTTCGTGGGAAACTTATGGTTGTAAATACGTTTTCAGCGGAGAGCCTTGGACGGGATTAATTCTGGCGGTTGGGCCACTGGCGAGCTGTACGCTGATGTGTGAGATCCTGTTCCGTCTTCATTGATAATGAATTATGAAAAGGGAGACTTTATAATTACCTGCTGATTTTGGAAGCAGATGACATTTAAGTTGTCTGTGTTGGATGATCATGCAAAGTGTTGAAATAATCCCTAATGAGTACGGTGTGAGAAATGTAGAGAGTGAAGGAAGAAATGAGTTGATGTGGGTATGGTATTTGATATTGGAGCTGAGAATATATCTTTGAGAAACAGTGACAATGGAAGTGAAAACATACTTTAGTTTTTGTTGAAGATATATATATATATATACATGATAGCCGTGTCCGACTATGACCATCAGAACAACAGAGGAGGCAACTGCTCTTCCGACTATTTGGGCTAGAATTTGATTATAGTGGAGAGTGTCTTGTGCCCAAGTTACATCCCCTCTCTCTAGGCCAAGAGGGTTTTAGAACAGTCGGCGTTGGGATGGTTCCCAAAGGCCAACTAGCCCACAAGACTGCAGCACTAAGAGCCATTGCAATTTTGCCTCCTATTTTGAGATTCATAGTCCTTCACTAAAGACTAAGCTGTAAATGATTTCCCATTGACCTGAGAAACCATTGATAATACAGCTCTCACTTTGCTGTTTGCCCAAATGTAAACTCATGTCAATCTTTCTGTCACAACAGATTTCTCTGTGTGAAATTCCGGCTGGTCTCCTATCGAAGTGGATTTTCCTACATAATTTTGCCAGGAACAACCCTTTTGTTGCCGTGGGTTCTTTTATGTACGCTAAGTGCATGCTACACACGGGACCTCGGTTTATCATCTCCTCCGAATCACTAGCGTCCAGACCACCACTCAAGGTCTAGTGGAGGGAGATATAATATCGGCAGCTGAGCCGTGACATGAAATAGCTCGCTCAGATTCTCTTGCTTCCTAGGCGGACGCGTTACCTCTAGGCCATCACTCCACTCGTTCAAGTAGCCTATTTGTGGATGTGAAAAGACGCTGCTCAAGAGAAGAAAAGGTGGGGTTTTTTTTTTAGACTATTTTGATTGGAGGAGTGATGGTGTTTGATGAATCTTGTTGTGGAGTGTATGATTATGAACTGCTGATGATTAACCTATAGAAATATGTATATGTTAAGATTTGATGAGGACTGAAAAATATGTATGTGGACAAATGTCTATGTTTTGTTGTGTCTGTGAAGAAAAGAAATAAATTAAAGTTGGCAAACACTATCAACCTTGTAGTGGTCTCATTTGGTACTTGTAACTTGAATAGTATGAGTGGTGTGTGAGAGCAAAAACACGAGCATAACACACGCTTACATTAGACACGCGAAATGAGGTTGTGAGAGACATAAGTCGAACACATCGATTTTGTTGCATTCCACGCCCCACACATACGTAACAATTACGAACCTCGAGATTGGATACAAGATCAAAGTACGATGGAAATCTTCATGCGAACATATCTGCATATTCAAATCAACTTCTTTTCTTTTTTCTTTTTTTCTTTTTTTTTTTCTTTTTTTTTTTCTTTTTTAATAGTTATCAACATAACAAAACAACGATGTGATTTTTCATAACATGTGTCTGCTGTACCAACATCTCGCATAACGTCGCCGCAATATCACGTGACCCATGTGGTGTCAAAATCTGTCCACTGAGAACTGAAAGTAGACACGTGATAAGGAGCGTCGCTTTCGATTGTTCAGAATTGTCTGTTAACTGTATATTGAAATCAACCAATCATATCGCTTCTTAGGCGTAAGGCGCAGGTTACTCTTGTAACGTAGTTCAGTTCAGTTTAGTTCAGTCGCTCGAAAAGGCGTCACTGCTTTCGGATAAATACGTATGTGCTACACCACATCTGCTAAGCAGATGCCTGAATAGCAGCCTAACCCAACGCGCTTTGTCAAGCCTTGAGGGAAAGATTCAAATCAAGTCAAATCAAATCATGTGAAATTAGAATGAATGAATTAAATGGGGGGGGGGGGGGAATGTCAATGTATCTAACTTGGACAAGTGTGAAAAAATGGTTAAGGTAAAGAGAAATGTGTGTTCTGTCTACCATACATTGGACATTGTCAGCGCCAAAAGCCGAGGACGGTATTCTAGGTGACACATTGGGCTGCGCCATTTGACTTTCCTTTGGACGTTTGTGACGAACAAAGAATCAAATCTTAGTAGCGACAAGTATGCGTGTGTTAGGATGTGTGTGTCTCGGTATCGGTGCGTGTGTGTGTGTATGTGTGTGTATGCGCACACGCGCGCGCGTGTAAACCTGGTTGTGCTGAAACCATTTCTGTGTGTTTACGCATGAAGATGTAAAGCGCAAATTAAAATTCCCGCAAGACAGACCGGAAGGTCAAATTGTCAGACTCCAAACCCACGTGACCACAGCGTGGTGAGCAGCTCGCCCAGGGGAGAGCGGGGGGTGGGGGTGGAGGTGCGTTGTATTGGGGGGGATGGGAAGAAAGGGGAGGGGGTTAATTCTAACTGGGGGTGTGTGGACCGACCCCCTAACCCGGACACCAGGACACGGGGCCACCTTCAGAAGATAGATATAAAGGCTTCAGAGAACATAACAATATTCAGAAGAAGAAGAAGAAATGTCTTCGGGAAATAACCACAACAAAGAAAATTATTCTTGTATTGTGTCAGTGTACTACTCATTTGTCACAACATGTTTCTCTGTGTAAAATTCAGGCTGCCACAGTGAGAGCGCTACCTTTTTTCTTTTTCTTTTTTTTTTTTAAAGGAGAATACGGCTCACAGCTCGTATTGAAGCTACAACCTTAGCCGTGAAATCAATGCACGTTACCGAGAAGGAAAGCAGTCCAACATTATAGAAAACCAAAATTCTGCTTCAGAGGTTTCCAGGTTATGTCAGTACTTGTAACCTACCTGCTAAGGAGGCATAAACCATGGAATTAATAGAACTCTGCAGCATCCCTGGCAGCAGCCCTGGAATCAATAGCAGTCTGCAGTATCTCTCGCTTAATTACTCACATACTTACTTACATACCTATGTAGATTATGACTTTTTCTTACAGCTCGGTTCTGATGTTGAAAATGGTGCGTGGCAACGTTTGCGCACGCACACACACACACACACACACACACACACACACACACACACACACACACACACACAAATCCACACACACACACGCGCGTGCGCGCACATCCACATGCACACACACACACACACACACACACACACACACACACACACACACACACACACACACACACACACACACACACACACACACATACACACACACACACACACACACACACACACACACACACACACACACACACACACACACACACACACACGTTGAAGATGTCTTTTTCTTATATGGCAGAAAGAAACACACGCGTAAACAACCTTCAACGGTGTGTGCAACAAAATTCACTTGACAGGCAGGCGTAGGTGTCACATCAAATTTGACCATGAGGTCGTCAGACATTAAACTCCACTCCACACACATCAGAAATCGCTGTCACTGACCTCTCTCTTTCTGTCGTCACCAGCCGCCCCGGCGTCAGACAACGATGACGTCATTGCTGACGGCCGGGTGGATGTGTGTTCAGATTTGACTTCCTGTGTCTCGGAGAGCGGGTGGAAAACCCTGCTCATCAGATGCTGGAACTCCGCTCTGAACCTGGTGCCGGTCAGACAGTACAGGTAGAAGTTGATGGAACTGCTGGAGTACCACAGGACATTGCTGGCTGCCCAGAACACCATGAACCTGGCCTGCACGATGGGCTCCTTGTTCATCACAGCCGCCCCCACAAAGGCCTCCACCAGAAAGTACACTGTTATCGGCGTGGTCATGAGCAAAAACGAGACACTGGCAGAAAGCAATGTCACAGTCAGTGAAGAGATCTTCTTTTGTCTGGAATCCTGAGCGGCTTGCTGCACAGGAAGGTGTTTGCCAGTTCTAACAGAGCCGACGAGCGTCCAGAGAAGAACGCAGTTGCTGATGACTAGCAAGAGGAAGGGCAGAAGGCAGAACTCGAACAAGTCGATCCAGGGCCAGACGACCAAGAAAAACCAGCCGTAGCTTTGGGACACAGCGATGGAGCAGCAGTCAAAGAGGTAGCTCTTGCACCGCTCCTTGTCCAGAGCCCAGCCGTAGAAGAAATGGCAGTGCATCAAGAAGAAGACAACCACCACCACGGCGGCCACAGCTCGCGACTTACCCCGGGTCCACACGGCGCCCAGGCGGTGAGGCCACAGCACGGAGGCCGCCCTCTGCAGGGTCAGCGCTACCAGCATCCAGGGGGACACGACCCCAGCGGTATACTTCACCACCTTGCACAGCTGGCAGGGCACGGAGCCAAGTTCCTCGATCAGCATCGTGCCGAAGACCTCCCGGAGCCAGATGGGCAGCAGACCCACCGTCAGCAGCAGCAGGTCGGACCACGCCATCACCTGGAAGAAGATCGTCAGGCTAGAGTCGGAGAACCGCCGCATGATCAGAATGATCATGAGGTTGCCGAAGACCCCCAAGAGCAGGGCGATGGGCGGGCCGACCCTCCAGATCAGGTAGACAGCGTTGTGGAAGGAGAGCAGTGTCTGTGCCAAGGCAGCGTCGTCACTGGAGGAATTCTGGATCGTGACTCCATGCCACCTGACATCCTCTGTGGTGCTCGCCATTCTGCTGCCTCTTTGACAGGGGCGACACTGTGGTGTGGTGATGTCTCAATACGGAACCACCCTTTTTTTGACAGTTCTCTGCGTTGAAAGCTGTAGCATATAGGTTAATATCAGTCGACGGTTCAGCTGTCAAAACGAAAAAAAGGCGATATGAAAACTAGTATGCGTACAATTATCAGTGCTGATCTATAATTTCAGTTCTAAACTTCATTCTTAGTTCTCAGTATTTACCCTTTGTATTTGGTCAGGCTTTGGATCCAAGGAAAATGAATCTCTTCCTACAGCTCATTAACAAAAACAATAATAACAAATGAATGATAAATGATTATGTATATGTGTTGATGATTTTTAGAAAATATTTAAGTTGGAATATCTCAACGGAGTTGTTTTTATGGATTTTTATTTATCACTGTTATTACTGTTTTAAATTGATATGCTAAATTCAATGAGACGTTTATTTCAGTGGATGCTGTCACGAAAAGATAAAAGCATGAACAACTGTGAAATGAGGGAGTTTCATTGGGACATTATTTTCAACATCCGTCGGTAAAGATCAAAATCAAGCTTTGATATAATATACACATTTAATGTGTCGTGCAGAAAGCTCATTTTTTCGTAATTTTCACGTTCAGTTTGAGGTTGATTCACTGCAATGATCACTTTCATGGCTGTGAAAAACATTAAATATGTTGATACAGTGCAGTGATCATTCTCATGGCTGGGAACTATGCTAAATATGTCACTGCAAACGTTGGTGTCAGTATCATCACTGTCGATATCTTCGCTACCGCTATCATCGTTGTCATAAGCGTCTTGTTGTCGTTATTCGTAGCGGTCTTTGGAACTGTGTTGCAAAAATGACCAGAAACTCAGACTGATAAATATAAGGGGCACTCCACCACGCTATCTCACACGTTTCAAGACAGGAATGTAGGGGAATGATCACGCCTTCTCCGCTACAAAGCGAAACAAAATATTTTCCAAGGATTTTTTTTTTTTTTTTTTTTTTTTTTTTTTTAGAAGACAGTGAATAAGATTAAACTGATCTCAATTAGAATTTGAAACCACCACTAACACTGGATAACGACACTGGAAAGACTGTATGCTGACAAGCACTGCTATATCCTGCCCCAGTCCCCCCCTTCCCACCGTTTCTGCCATCTCCCACACACTATATACATACCCTCTTAATTAAACACCGTTCACAGTAAAATGATGTCACACTCTTTTCATCGGCTAATAAACAGACGCCAAAGAAGAACAGGGGGAAAAAAGCAAAGGAATTTTCAATCCTTAAATGTGAAAATGTCTCTGTCTTTGTAACGGACGAAATGAATTTTAGCCTGGTGGGCTGTTTACCGTCGAGCAGCTGACGACGTGTTAATGCTAGTTTGGAAGTTGGCCAAGAACGATCTATATCTTTATGGTTGGTGGATTACATAGTTTAAATATAAATCAATGTCCCCTAGCAAACATGTCTTTTTGCACACACACACACACACACACACACACACACACACACACACACACACACACACACACACACACACACACACACACACAAGTGTACCTGTGTTTGTATATATACATATGTACGCAAGAGAAAAAAAAGTGTGTGTTTGTGTGTGTGTGTGTGTGTGTGTGTGTGTGTGCGCGCGTGTGTGGTTGTGTGTGTGTGTGTGTGTGTGTGTGTGTGTGTGTGTGTTGTGTGTGTGTGTGTGTGTGTGTGTGTGTGTGTGTGTGTGATTTTTATAATCGTGTTCATATGTGTGTCTGTGTGTACGTGTGTTTGTATATATACATATGTATGCAAGAAAAAAATTATCTGCGTGTATATATATATATATATATATATATATATATATATATATATATATATATATATATACATTCACAGAGATGTGTGTGTGTGTCTGTGTGTGTGTCTGTGTGTGTGTGTGTGTACAAAGTGAGAAAGAGAGAGATATGTGTGTGCGTGCATGCCTACGTATGTGTGCTTGCGTGCGTGCGTGCGTGCATGTGTGTGTATTTGTGTGTATATGTGTGTGTGCGTGTGTGTGTGTGTGTGTGTGTGTGTGTGTGTGTGTGTGTGTGTGTGTGTGCGCTGGTGCGTTCGCGTATACGTCAACGTACAATAGCATTGTGTCGTTCAAGTGGAGGGTTAATTAATTTTTGGTGATTTGTTATTTTCCTACTATATGCCATTAATTAAGCGAAGGCGTGGCATGTCCATGCATCGATTTTGGCATCGGCACTGGGGAAACACGCTCCAACCTTCAGATAAGTGATTAAAACGGTGCCGGTGTCTGTTGATGACAAAAGTGTATTTGTTCTTCAGTAGTTTCCCCATAGCAGGAAATCTTAAACTTTCAGTACACAACGTAACATTTTTTTTTTTTTTTTTTTTTTTCTGAATGAAAATTTCCAAGATGATATCACAATGACAGAACGAAATGGTACAGTCTGAAATAAACAGACTGAAAATCTTAGAAAATAACAGAATGGCTTTCGTTCAGAATTGTACATACTGCTATGTCATAAAACCTGTCACTGGACGTCGGCATGTTTCAGAGTACTATTAGTGCTGGGAATGTGACGTATGTGTCTGGGGGAGTGTTGCAAACAGTTACACTTTGAACGAAGATTTTTTTTTAAATGAAATATATTTTCCGGGGAATGTTCTCATTTGTGACATGTAACTCTCCATGGTGTATTAGATCCGTGTAAGGTTCTCGAATTGTCTGACACATGAGGCTGATCTAATATCTCTTTGTTCCAGTTTTGATTGGTGTTCTATGGTGTGTATTAGGACTAACCTGTGTGGCTAAGTTACTAGTGTCATAAACTGACAAAAGGGAGTTCGAGTTTCAAATTCCATCACATGTATACTCTGGTGGGAATGTTTGCTCCGGCTAACTCATACACAGAGCTAGACATATAGCACACTAATTGAAAGCTGGGTTCCAGACAGTAGAGTACCATCCACCCCATGAATATGGTTCTTCTGACAGCGGTGCTTACTTTTCTGGCCATTATTGCATATGTCAGCCAAGCTCTCATCACGTAAACACGAACCTGAGCAATGTCAGCATCTCTCCCTTGTGCTTGACCCACATCTCATCACGTAAACACGAATCTAAACAAATGTCAGCATCTCTCCCTTGTGCTTGACCCAAATCTCATCACGTAAACGCAACCTGAACAGATGTCAAACATCTCTCCTGTGTGCTTGACCTAAATCTCATCACATAAACACGAACCTCAACAAATATCAGCATCTCTCCCTTGTGCTTGACCCAAATCGCATCACGTAAACACGAACCTGAACACATGTCAGCATCTCTCCTGTGTGCTTGACGCCCACATCTCATCACGTAAACACGAACCTCAACACATTGTTCACTACAGCAAGCCCATCTCCTTTTGTACCGACGTCCACCCTCTTTGAACCCCAACCTGCAGCTGATAATTATGTGTGCTCGTCAGTGAAGGGCTGTGAAGGAGGAAGGTGGCAGAGTGGTTAAGACGCTTATTTGCCAATACAGATAGTCCGTGAGGATCTGTGCTCGAATCCCAGTCTCTCCCTTTCTCCTAACTGTGACTGGTAAAGCAAAGTGAGCGTCCAGTCTGTCGTATGAGATGATTAACCGAAGTCC
>NC_134880.1:14624777-14627277 GCF_041734735.1 Babylonia areolata | reverse complement strand
CAAAACAATAGTCTACAATACAACACAATACAGTACAAAACAACACAATGCAATACAATGTCGAGGGAGGGACATTTGAAATGATGGAGAGCACTCTTCTTCTTCGTTCATGAGCTGAGATTCCTACGTTCCCTCGTATCCTCGAGTGGGCCTTCATGATTTCACCCCCGCTATCAAGGCAGCCACACTCCGTTTTCGTGAGTGCGGAGGGTGCATTCCGGGTAAGTTCTTGTTTCCACAACCCAACGAAAGCTCACATGGATTACGAGATGTTTAACGTTGGCATTTGATTTTCTGCATGCGTATACACACGAAGTGGGTTCAGGCACTAACAGGTCTGCACATCTGTAAACCTGTGAACTTTGAAAAAATCTCCACCATTCGTGATTCGAAGCCGGGACCCTCAGACTGAAAGTCTGAGAGCAATAGATCTTATGTATTAAAGTGTTCAATTCACATGAACAGACAGAGAATAGTCGAGGTGTCGATAAATATGTACACATACGAATGGTTCAAAATATACTTTCTTTTATTACATTTTGTATGATCATTATATCATTTCAACATATCAAACTATTGTTCAGTTGAAAACCCAACATGATATGCACTCTTTGTTTTTCAAAGACAAACCATATTTAAAATATCTCCCACGCACACAGACACACACAGATTGACAGATACACATATGCACGCGCGCACACACACACACACACACACACACACACACACACACACACACAAGCACGCGCGCGCGCGGGCGCACGCAAACACTCACTTGAACCTGATATAATAAAATTACGTATCTGAGGCACTTTTAGCTGTAGTTACACAACGTTAAATATCAATATTGAGGGGAAAAAACATATTCTTGTCTCATATTACTCAGTAGCAAAGAACTGAAGGAGAAAAAAACATCTACTTTCTAATTACACTTTGTAATTATGTTTAACGCTAAACGTACCAACAATCGCTCGAAATATCGCTCGAAATCGCTCGAAATAAATCGAAAGTGATTTGGAATACGTAGTTTCCTCAAATAAAACTGGCATCATTATTTGTACATGTTAAGCAACTCAAAAATGCAGAAATGTAACAGCTATAGTACTGATACAGGCATGGCAGCCTACATGCTCTGAAAATGTAAATCTACACAGCGTATGTTCCACACAAAGTGGAAGCTGGAATACGTCAGTATACATCGATATACGCTTCGCACAGTATCAGTGTGACCAAAATGTCTTAACGAGTGAATTGCTTTACAATATGGCGGTAGCGAATGGTTTTATTTTGCAGTAGCTCACAAACAAACAAACATGCGCACACGCGTGCGTAAACACGCACGTGCACATACCAGCATTAACAAAGCGCATTTGCGTAGATAAAAGAAGGTAGAAGCGAAAAAAACAAATGATTATTGAATTATTGAGTAACCAGCCGACAAAACTTCGTGTTTTTTGTATTTGTTGTTGTTGTTGTTTTGTTGTTGTTGGTTTTTTTTGTTTTTGTTTTTTTGTTTTGTTTTGTTTTTGCTTTGTTTTTTTTTGTTTTTTGTTGTTGTTTTTTGGGGGGGTTGTTGTTGTTGTTGTTTTTTTGTTGTTGTTGTTGTTTTTACTGTTTTTCTTTATCAGCAGAACGTCTCTTTATCTAGTGCTATATCAGAAATTTGTTTTGTGAATAATAATCTAGGTTTTTTCGAAAACAATTTGGAATCTGGACCTTTTCCAGCCACTCTGCTTCCACTTTATTTTTGTATATATTTTTCCTTTAATGAAACGAAAACAGTCGTCAGTTGTTCTTAATAAGACGAGAAAAAAAAAAAATCGGCGCATCAAAAAGTATCGTTTTCTTTATATCATATCCTACCACATATTCTCTGTTACACTGATGTGAAGGTGCGACATTGTCCTCCAAGTTATCATGAGGCTGGAGGAGTATTTCTCTTTGCAGAGTTCACATACCGGTGTTCACAATGCCCATCTGTTGAAAGGAACTTCTTTATCATCCACACACTGTCTGTTTAGGGACACTCCAACAGTCTGAATAATTATAATGTTTGTCTTCGTTGTGCATGGTCTGAATATGTACCACAGCACACATGGAAGAGTGCTCACAGTCTTGACCGATTTCTACACAAAACCTTTTTTTTTTTCTCCATCACAAACACACACCATTTCTGTTCAAGCAGTGTAGTCTTTCATGCTCACAAAGAAATACACGGATACAAATCCGTCCAAGATAAAAAGGCCATGTGAAGCTCCTGTCTGTCATTCGTAGCAGAATTCAGGCGATCAATTGACGGATCATGAACAAAAATGATGCCTACCCTCCGTGAAAACCAGAGCTCAAATGAGAGCTCTGACCCAAATCAAAATCCACAACAAGTTTTCTCATTCAGTAGAAAATGGTTGAAAATCACTCCTGCTGAGATTGCGCTTAGTTGCAACGAAAGCTTTCTACTACTAGATTAAGTACATTCTGTACACGTTCAGTTTGAAAAGGT
>NC_134880.1:14599777-14604777 GCF_041734735.1 Babylonia areolata | reverse complement strand
GTTTTGATAACTACGTTTCAGAACATTGACTAGAAAAATAATTTTACAAGAATCAGCAGTATTTGATGTGGTTTCGAAAACAGTTTTGTTGTTGTTGTTGTTGTTGTTTTCATGCGTGCATCGTAGGTAAGTGGAAGATGAAGAACAAGTCGAGCAACAGTAACAACAACAACAAAAACAACAATATAAACAACAAGAAAGGTCAGGAAGAACTAAACAATAACAAGGGGGGGGGGGGGGGGGGGGGGGGGGGGGGGGAACATACCAAAAAAAAAAGAATGAAAGGATTATGAAAGGAAAGAAACAAGAACACAAACTACCCACTCTAAAACTTCTCTCTTTTTTTCTTCTTTTTTTTTCTTTTTTTTTTCTTTTTTCCGTAAATTCATTTATCTAATTCTTTACTTATCTATCTATCTATCCTTCTTCATCCTTTGAAGCAGTTATCATTGCAACTCTCGTGCCTATACCTACCATATGTTATAACGCCTGTTTGCATTCTCTGGATCGCGGCGTTGCAGCACGATGGAAATCCTCTTTGATATTCACAGACGTGTATGTATATGAATAATGGCGTTCGCGTTTATGCACGCACCAGTACATACAGACAGAAAAAAAGAATGGAGGGTGCAAGGAAAGATGGACAGACAGACAGACAGTAACAGTGACCGACAGAGAGAGAGAGAGAGAGAGAGAGAGAGAGAGAGAGAGAGAGAGAGAGAGAACTTTTATTACTCAACGGTACAGATTTGAGACATTGCCTAGTTTTCCAATCTGTCCTTGTGAAAACAATAACATCAATAACGATAAGACACAACAATGATAACAACAACAACAACAACACAGAGAAAGAGACAGACAGACAGACAGACAGAGACACACACAGAGACACACAGAGACACAAAGAGAGAGAGAGAGGGGACAGAGGGAGGTAGAGACAGACAGACTGGCTGACGGAGACATAGACAGAGATAGACAAAGACAGAGAGACAGACAGATACAGAAACGGAGACATGGACATATTGACAAACACAGACATATGGAGACAGACAGGCAGATAGACAGATTGAGAACGAGAGACAGAGAGAGAAAGATATACACAGATCGAGAGCCAGAGAGACAGAGGGATACAAACAAAAGGACTGATATATGATAGAAACAGACATACGGACAGAATGAGAACGAGAGACAGAGAGATACAGACAGGCAGGTAGGCAGACAGACAGTGACAAGAACAGACATATACAAACTTTCTTTGTATCTTTGTTGTTGTAAACGAAAGAGACATAGACATAGACAAAGAACGAAAGCAAAAAGAAACAGAAACAAAACACATGGAGACAGATACAGACAGACAGACAGACAGACAGATGATGACGCTACATTATGGAAATGACGTTTCTGTCACCTGGGTGTGCTCATGTCCTGGTTTCTGACGTCATCTTTATGAACGGCGTCAGCCATGCTTCCAAAAGCCTCCGTCTCCATGGCTCCTACCAGTCTCAGGCTGTGACCTGCACAATATGGTCACGTCTGTCTTAGTTGCCCCTCTCTCACCCACCCCCCCTTTTTTTTTTAAACAGATATTTTTGGGGGGCTGGAGAAGTCTTGGGGGAAAATGTGTTGTTGTTTTTTAGGGTCTGGAAAAGTTTTTAGAATTTTAGCAAAATCCTTGTCCACTACTGTACAACAAAGAATAACACACACACACACACACACACACACACACACACACACACACACACACACACACACATAGTTAGTTAGGTAGTTAGTGTCTTAGAATTGTCACTCGTGCAATAAAGGCGTGAAGCAGATGCTGGAACAATGCCAAGTTCTGGCTTTCTTTAGAAGTTATTGTCAGCTGTACATGTCAATGATGGGCAGAAGTGTCTTCTTATGAAAAGGTTGTATAACATGGCGTAATCAATTCTAATATATATATATACATTTAGTGAGTTTATGCAGTTATGTTGGTTGGGTTGGTTAGTTAGTGATTCGACCAGTTATTTAATCTGTGAGGCTCGACGGGTGGCTGATATTACAGACTGCCATGAGCTTGCAGTTGGGCCAGTAACTTCTTCTTCTTCTTCTGCGTTCGTGGGCTTCAACTCCCACGTTCACTCGTATATACACGAGTGGGTTTTTTACGTGTATGACCGTTTTTACCCCGCCATATAGGCAGCCATACTCCGCTTTCGGGGGTGTGCATGCTGGGTATGTTCTTGTTTCCATAACCCACCGAACGCTGACATGGATTACAGGATCTTTAACGTGTGTATTTGATATTATGCTTGCGTATACACACGAAGGGGGTCCAGGCACTGGCAGGTCTGCACATATGTTGACCTGGGAGATCGTAAAAATCTCCACCCTTCACCCACCAGTCGCCGTCACCGTGATTCGAACCCGGGACCCTCAGATCGAAAGTCCAACGCTTTAACCATTCGGCTATGGCGCCCGTCGGGCCAGTAACAAAGTGAGAACTGTATGATCAATGGTTTGTCTGCTGCAATGGGGGAATTCATTAGCAGCTTAGTCTTTTGTCAAGAAATATGACTCAATTTAGAAGGCAAGACTGTACTGGCTCTTGGTGGCTGCAGCTCTGGGGGCTAATTGACTGCTTGAACTTTGAGAACCCTCCAACGCCACCTGCCCAAAGCCCTCTTGGTCGAGAGAATTGGGATGTATTTTGGGCAAGACACTCTCCCCTTTTATCAAATTCTAGTGAAGATAGTCTGGACAGCAATTGTCTCCACTCCAGCTCTGATGGTGAGAGTTGGACTCGACTGTCATCATTGGTTGGTTGGTCAGTCAGTCATTTGTTTTGTAAACCTTATTATTATTATTATTATTATTATTATTATTATTATCTTTTTCTTTCTTTCTTTTTTTTCTTTTTTTTTCTTCTTCTTCTTCTTCTTTTTTTTCTTCCTCAAGGCCTGACTAAGCACGTTGGTTTACCCTGCTGGTCAGGAATTTGCTTGGCAGATGTGGTGCAGTGTATATGGATTTGTCCGAACGCAGTGACACCTACTTGAGCGACTGATGCTGATACTGTGTACATGTTCGAAAACAGAACCAGGCTTTAGTAAGTAAACCTGTGTATATATCTTGAAACAGAACAAGACTATAGTAAATATGTGTACGTCTGGAAACAGAGCCAGACTTTAGATAATAAAGTTGTGTACATGTCTGAACACAGAACCAGACTTTAGTTGGTAAATCGTTGTACATGTCTGGAAACAGAACCAGACTTTAGTTAGTAAATCGGTGTACATGTCTGGAAACAGAACCAGACTTTAGTTAGTAAATCGGTGTACATGTCTGGAAACAGAACCAGACTTTAGTTAGTAAATCGGTGTACATGTCTGGAAACAGAACCAGACTTTAGTTAGTAAATCCTTGTACATGTCTGGAAACAGAGCCAGACTTTAGCGAGTAAATCTGTGTACATATCTGGAAACAGAACTAGGCTACAGTAAATCTGCGTACATATCTGGAAACAGAACTAGGCTATAGTAAATCTGCGTACATATCTGGAAACAGAACTAGGCTATAGTAAATCTGCGTACATACGTGGAAACAGAACCAGGCTATAGTAAATCTGCGTACATGTCTGGAAATAGTAACTAAAATAAATCTGCGTGCATGTCTGAAAACAGAACCAGGCTAAAATAAATATGTGTACATTTGTCTGAAAACAGAACCAGGCTATAGTAAATATGTGTACATGTCTGGGAACAGAACCAGGCTATAGTAAATATGTGTACATGTCTGGAAACAGAACCAGGCTATAGTAAATATGTGTACATGTCTGGAAACATGACTAGACTTACCGCCTTCGTCGTGCTCCGCACGGTCGCTGGGACCTGTCACCAAATGCAAAAAACAAACAAACAAGTAATATTAATAAACATAAGCAAAAATGAATAAATTAATGTGACAACAACAACAACAACAACAACAATAATAATAATAATAATAATAATAATAATAATAATGATGATGATGATGATGATGATTATGGTGATGGTGATGGTAATGATGATGATGATGATAATAATAACTTCTATAGTAATGATTAGATAGATAGATATGACTGAGTGATTGATTGATAGACTGATTGACTGATAAATGGATAAATACGTAACTAGGTAAAGAATGAAAGAAAGAAATCAAAAGGAAAGGCATAAAGAAAGAGAGAAAGGGATAGAGAACGAAAGACAATGACAAAGAAAGAAAGATGGAAAGAAAGAAGAAAAAAGAAAGAACATTAATTTACAGTAGAAGCAACGTTTCCACATTATGAACATAAACGATAAACATGACGACAACAGTTACGAAGAAAAATGAGACAGACAGACAAACAGACAAACAGACAAGACAGAACCAAGCAATACTCCAACCTGAACACTGATAATAGATCCACCATCATAACGTTTTTAATTAATCATTGGAATGAACTTCCTATTGGAATGAACTTAATTCCTCTTCCTCCTAGTCAGGTCTCCGCGCTCAGCTCTTTCAAGTCTGGTCTTAAAAAACCCACTTGTTCCCCAAATAGCCTCCCTTCCCTGCCTCTTCCTTGTCTTCAGTTTTTTTTTTTTTTTTTTTTCCAGTTTTAGAGTTATGCATGCGTGTGAATGACTGGTGCAAAAGCGCTTTGATTTGTCTCTGCACAAGATTCAGCGCTTTACAATAATAATAATAATAATAATAATAATAAAGATTAAGCACTATATAAATATGATGATGATGATGACGACGATGATGACGATAATGTGTCTGTTGGTTGGACGTTGGATCTCTCTGATCCATCCCTCATCAGTAGTCATGTTCGAGGCCTCGTTTTCTGCATAGTGTGATATGATATCCCTGGGAAATTTAAGGTCACATTTTACTCCTATTTTCCCCACTCACTTCACTCGGGTGTAACTGGGTACCTGACCGCTTTGGAAAGGGCTAACTTTCTCCATACGAACGGCGAAAGAGACGAC